>NC_132938.1:68454121-68757151 GCF_034638445.1 Ciconia boyciana | reverse complement strand
GTGAAGATGTCTTTGTAAGTTCATAAATTTTCTTGATAATTTTATGCCTGTGGCTTGTATATCGTAATTCTGACAATTCATGCACATAGCATTATGTCATAAATTACCACATTTATTTTGGCATGAGTCTCAGTACTCATGAACACTGCTTCTATTATTTAAATACGTAACATAACTGAAACACAGAATTCAATATCCAAAATAAAGGAACACTTCGGAAAAAAAAATGCTCAGACAAGGGATGAGGACTGGAATTTTCCTGACGATTTGGGATGCAACTCTAATTGAAAGAGAGAAAACCCTTGATGCCCAACTCTTTGAAGCATTCTTGAAAGCTCAGTTTAAAAAAAAATTCCCACATCAAGCATTAGATTACAATACCTTATGCAAGATTTCTAATGACACAGAAGTGTTTCACTTAATACTTAGCTTGTTATACAAGTCTGAAGAAAAACAAGTAAACAGTAACTTTTACTTTAAAACTTGCCTAGATGGAGAACTCTCCCTGACAAGATCTATAATGTTTAAGATAAAATCTATATAATGTGAACTATTAATATTTTGTGTCACATTTTGTGGAAAAGCCATTAGGCTTGATTATAAACCAGATGATATGAAAAATATTATGAACATACTACACTGCTATTGAACATAATTAGTTCTCAGGCTTTTAAAAACTTGCACACACTTATGTTTTTGCATCTGAGTAGGTCCACTGAAATCAATCATATATATCAAATAAAATTAAATCAATTTATACAGATTATGCACCAAATCAAATTATATTAGATTATACACCAAGTGCCTAGCAAACAAACCCCTTCTCCAACAAAACTAGCCCATTTGATACAAAGTGACTGCATATTTTTTTTTATATAATAGGCTGCAGCTTAATCATTTCAACCTTTAATTACTGCATCAGATAATGAATATTTTGAACATATGCTTCTCCACTCTGCTAGAAGACATGAATGAAAGAGAAACAAGTTTATATGCATGCAACTGTGTGTGCATGTTGGGGGAGGGAGCAGCATGCAGAACAGCAAAAGGAACCAAGTGGCAACAATTGGAGGAAATGGTATCTGTAACAGCTGCTCCTTTCAGATTCCCCTAGAAGGAGACTGCCTGAGGTGGACCACAGCACAAAAGGATAAAGAAGATGAAAACTGATGCAAAGCAGGAAAATAACTGCTGAGACCCCTGAGTCTACACCAGAATAGTCCCAAGCTGTGTGGCAAGACCTCTTTAGCATGCTACAGAAGCTGGTGATGAACTACATATTACCATGAGGCAAACTGGCTCCTAGCAGTATTGTCTGCATGTTATGTGTAATGATAACCAGTAGTCCTCTGGGAACAGGATGCAATGATTTCATCTCCGTAAGCATCTGAGCTCCCCTTGGATACTGAGACCATTAAACTGAGAACAGAAGGGTAAATTTTAAGCAATGATTTCTAATTGGAGAGTGTAGACAACTTGTGCTCAACAGTACTGTCAACCACTGATACTTTACTGCTGTCTATATTGATCACTATTAAGGACAAAAGGAACTAAAATTTTATCCCTTTTACTTAGTCTCATAGCACACACCATATTTTCTGAATTAAAGTACTTCATGGGTTTCTTATGTAATATTATTGGAAATGCCATTATATTAGGAAATGCTACTATATTATAATACAATATTATATTATTTACTCTGAAAAGTATTGGTATTTTCATTACTGTTAAAATAACATTTGATACTCTTAACATAATGTATCATTTATGTTTTGTACTACAGAGACTTTCTTTCCCTTTTAACGAAAATACACATTGCTTTCCTTACCTGTCAGGTGTTTTTGCAAGACTAAAAACAATAGGCACAACCTATTATGTATCTATTTTAAATTAATAGTAGGGCATTACAAAACTCAAGGTTTCAGAATCTTCCTTAAAAAAATAATAATTCTGCACGTGACAAAAAGAAATGGAACTTCCAAATGATTGCTGTGACTTTTTGGCAGAAGGCATAGGGGGAGCAATGAAGGGAAAGGAGTAGCTATAAAATGTAAGCAAAATGGATACAGAGGAAACATTGCCAGGACATCTAATATTTTTGACACTTTCAAGGGTAGTTTGATCCTTTGTGTATCATGGAGACTGGGCAGTCTTGTTCATTAATTAACTTCTCCTGTGATGGAGAGATCAAATATGCATGCAGATTTCTTTATTTAGCACATTTGTTTATCTTGCTGCTCTTAATCATTCAAACAGCTTATTGTGACTCTCAGAAACTTAACAGAAAAAGTTGATTAGGTAAGACTGCCAGCACACTTGTCAGTAAAAAAAAAAGCAGATAAACTTCAGTACAAAAAATTCTAGTCTAATCTGTCATACTGTATTCTTGGAAGAGACCAAGGATCCTCTTCTCATTGCTGTTACAACTATTAGATATAATTTTATAAAATTATATGTAGGTTTTTAATTTTGAAATACTTTCACATTCAGCTACAGACTTTGACTGCAACTGATGTGAGAATAGGTTCCCGCTTTCCAGCATTCAGTAGATTTATACAGAAGATAGGCCTATCAGCATTGAAATTATGTATAAAGATGGTCAATAACTTTTGGAAAAATTGTATTGTAAATCATTAAAAGCATGTAAGAGAATATTTCAGGACAGAAATCAGAACCCCTCCTACACTGCAGAAGCCAAGCAAGAAATACTGAAACCCATGCTGAATTGACTCTGTGACTTCTGTTGGTCTATTTCTGAAAAAAAGAAACCACCACAACAAATAACCACAAAGAATGACCTCTATAAAACATGTTCGTTAATAAAATACCAAGTCACTGCAGTTAAAGGAACAAACAGAAATAGAAATAGTAAATATCCAGCTGATTAATCACAACAATCATGGACAAAATATTCAAATAAATTAATTTTCCACACAACATTAAGATGATCATGGAGGACTGTGACTTCTCTGATGACTGGCACAGACAAATCAAGTTGATGCTTATCTTTCTTCTCACACTGACCTATGATGAACTAGAGAAACCCTCCTTCCAGACTAGAATTCCACATGTAGAATTCTCATTGTCTTAGAATTATTATGTATGGGAGGCTCAAGGGAAACATGAGAAGAGGAGCTTGAACTCAAGTATCAACAGAAAGGATTGCATCAGCACTACAACTTTTCATACCAAAAGCAATTAATATTTCTTCTAAATTCCTGATATTCTGAAAAGCTCAACGTGCGAACTGATATATTTTTAACTGTTGCTCACAAATATGCTGTATCAAACTAGTTTGCAAAACTGGTGTTTTATACAAAAACTTAACTAAATAAAACTGTTTTATATATGTATGAATGCAGGAAAAGGAAAGCTAGTCACATATAACCTGAATTATCAGTTTATATTATTTCTACAAATCCAAGCACGGAAACCTAGACTCCATCGGTTCTGGAATTTATTGGAACCATAACTGCTTAAGCCACAAGGATCCCTGTCTACAGAACTAGATACAGTTATAAAAGGCCCATGAGCCAAGTCTCTCCGAGTCTTTTCTACTCTTCAAAATGCCTAAGAAGATGCCAAGGAGGCAGAGAAAGGCATTGGGAAAGCTAAAGCAACTTTAAAATAAACTTACTGATAATGCTGTCTGTTGTTCTCCAGCAAAATGATATGCTAAACTTAAGCAATACACAGCTTCTCCTTCCATCTTCATATCACCTCCTAAAGGAAGGATTAAAGTTACAGTTACCAGCATAATCTGAACCAAATTACATTAGTACAGACAGTTCTTGCAGGTTCTTAAATAACATACAGATGTTTGACTACTGTAGTAAGTTTTTCCTTCTCCTTACCCTTGCCATTTATCTCTTTCCAAAAATATAGAGCAGTAATTAAAAACAGAGGCTATGGATTTAAACAAAGTTCAACAAGAAAGTTCAACAAAGTCAAAGAAAATATCTTCCAGTAAGTAATGCAGCACAATCAATTTAACATGCTGTAACGTCCTCTGTCATGAATTGTTTAATAATACTCAGTGTCTTCACATTAGAAAAATCATAGTAGCCTTTCTCTATATATTCATATATAAAAGTAGCTACAAATGTATAGTACATCCTAATACATAAACACAAAATGCGTTGACCCATACACTTCACTAATGTGAATCTTAGTGAGACACCAAGAGAGAACTATCAGTAGACCAGGTTCATATTTCTTATTCTCATGGCTATTTTGCAAGCTACTGTAGGCTGGAATAGCTAAAAAAAAGGGATAATTTATACTTGCAAGCAGTAGTCATAGAAAATTCTGCACAGGCAGTTGCTAACTGAGGTGCATCACACTTTCCCATGTCAGGTTTTATTTTACTAATACTGATCTAACAAACACTGCCTGCTGGTCTTTTTATATTGCTCCCTCAATAGAAAATCATCCATTCAGTACTGAAATTTATATAAATTAATTATATAAATGCTTACTGTATCACACTATATTCAAAAATTTCCCTCCAGAACATGAGTATCCATAAAAAAAATTGTAGATGAAATTATATTAAAATAGCCAAAAATCCAGTATTTCTGTTGCTCAATATCCATCCGCTCAAACACAATAAAGAGTGGAAAATCAACCTGAAGCATGACTGCATATCAAGATATTTTGTAAAACGCATAAATAAATATAGTTGCAATGAAAAGGGAGATTATTTACTTACAATTGTCAGGCTAGTAAATTCTTTATGTCCAAACACACAGAAGCCTACATCTAGCTCTGGAACGCTCTGAATGTTATAATTGCTGAGGCCATAGCAATGCTCTATCTATAGCACTTAATACGTTATATAAAATTATGAAAAGCCTGTAACTCAAAAACCTGCTTGTCTTTTCCAGTATTCAATATCCCTTAAAAGGCTTAATGAGGCAAAAGGATACAGCAATAGAGTTTCACAGAGGAATAATAAGTGAAAAGTTGCTAGGGATATAAAAAATTTCCTTCCTCACTTAAGAACAGTCTGAGAGTCTGAAGTGGGTAATATGTAATCCTAATTCATGAAATACATAAACATAGATGACAGTCCAGAAGGACTGAATGGATATTACAGACGGCAGCAAGAGCCAGTATGGGTTTAACTAAATTGTTAAATATGGGTTTCATAGATAGAGGCTATGGTTCTGGAATGGCGACTGGAAAACTTGTCTGAAAGGAACTTCTAAAGCTTAAATTTAAAGAGAACAATGGCAAGTATACTGTGCATAGTGATATTTACTATATGTCTCAAAGCTATGGAAAGTGATTGATTTGAAGTAAGGGCACTGGAACATCTGCCTGGTCAAAGTAAGTTTTGGAAAGGCATCAGATCCATTTTGACAATCTCTTAATTCCCATCAGTTTTCACTAGCAATAGGAAGGAGTTGATGAGAAACTTCATCAGCAGTCCTTCTAGTAAATACTAGTAGCAGCAGTTTTACTGTAGCTGTGACTTAAGCATGTATTATAGACAACAGCTGCAGAAAAAGCTAAAAGCTTGTATTTGATCAACAGATGCAGCTGGAAAAGATAGAGAAGGTTTTGGGTAAACATGTCCTTCTTCAGCTGATTAATTGTATTGGCATTCTCAGTACTTGGGTACATACTCCCAAGAGAAAAGACCTAAACAGGACACTCACAAAACAGATCTACTAATGTAAATTGCAGATAAAACCAAAATAGGTTATTTAGTCGTTTGTTTAAAAGAAAAAATTAGCCAAATACAATCATATACCCTCACAAATTAAACATTTGGAATGGAAAGAATTGAGTTATTGCCCCCAAAATCCTGTTTGGTTTATTTCCCAAAAATTACCACATAAAAGCATTTAGATTTCAAATGGGGTTTTAAAATATTATTCTTCATGAGATAAGGCAAGATGAGAAATTTTGGTTCTTTAGAATTAATATAATCAAAGACAATATAATAAAAAACCTGAAATAGAAATAATTCATTGGCACTTTTAAAAATAATAAATGGAAAAGTTCACATGGGCTTAGAAGCCTGAAAGCTTGTTCATTTTTCCCAGGAGTATCTGTTGGTCTAATAAAGATATTTCTTTTTAAGAACTTGCCTTGGCTTCACTGAATACATTTTATACTTTTCTATAGATTACTGCATTAGACTATCTACCTGTATAGTCATATATTTATTTGTGTCAAAACTTATTTTAAAATTTGGAAAATATTTTCAGTTTTTTTGCCATTTTTGATAGTTTTATTCTATCTATCCCAACTACTACTCAAAGACTGGCTAACAGATTAATGTTGGGCATACATTATTAAATTTAAAAAACTAATGTATCTGGTGATAAATATTGAATTAATATTATATATTAATTGTATGTGCAATTCATATGCAAAATATGCCCCTTAAGGAATACCATGAAAGGCTTGTGAATTGCTGTGCATGGAAAAGGATGATTATTTGAGATCTTCTATCCTAGTTCTGTGAAGCACTCCAATAATCA
Organism: Ciconia boyciana; assembly: GCF_034638445.1. NCBI lineage: Eukaryota > Metazoa > Chordata > Aves > Ciconiiformes > Ciconiidae > Ciconia > Ciconia boyciana. The sequence continues at coordinate 68,750,657 of NC_132938.1, read as the reverse complement.
TCTAGGATAATCATCTAGGAAAAGTAAGTCTGTAGAAGTGAACATTTAACAGCATGCTTGAGAAACAAGCATTATTAACATTTCTGAAAGATCTGGAAAATTATATGTATTTTCATAAAGTCAACTTGTAAGATTTGCCTTCACTTTTCTGTTCTCTCTCATGTGTAAGAAATGCTCCAGAGCATGGTATTTCTAGCTGATCAACTTCTCACATTATATATAACATTCAGATGCTATTCTAATTTCCCCCAAATTTTAAACCTGTCCACACATAGACAAAGCTTCATACAGCCATTATCTAGAACAAGGTGGCACTCAGTAGTCAGCATGGAGTTATGACAGGGAAATCATGCTTCACCAACCTGATAGCCTTCTAGGATAAGACAACTGGCTTGGTGGATGAAGGGAAAGCAGTGGATGTTGCTTCTCTCAATTCTAGCAAGGCTTCTGACACTGCCTTCCATAACATCTTCATACACAAGCTGGTAAAGTATGGCTTAGCTAAATAGACAGTGAGGTCGACTGAAAACTAGCTGAGCTGCAGGCCTTCAAAGGGTTGTAAGCAGCAGCATGAAGTCCAGTGGGAGGCCAGTCACTAGTGGTATACTCAGGGATCAATACTGGCACCAATACTGATTAATATCTTCATTAATGACCTGGATGGTGTGACCAAGCGTACCCTCAGCGTGTTTGCAGGCAATACAAAACCGAGGAGGAATGGTTGATCCACCTGGTAGGTGGTTATGCTGCCATTCAGAGGGACCTCAGCAGGCTGGAGAAATGGGCCGATGACAGTCGCATGAGGTTCGGGAAAGGAGAATGCAAAGTCCTGCACCTGGGGACGCATAACCCCGGGCACCAGCCCAGGCTGTGGGCTGACCGGATGGGAAGGAGCTTGGCAGAGAAGGACCTGGGTTTCCTGGTGGACAACAAGTTGGCCATGAGACAGCAATACACACTCATGGCAAAGGCAACCAATGGGACCCTGGGCTGCATTAGGCACAGCGTTGCGTGCAGGTCGAGGGAGGTGATCCTTTGCCTCTACTCAGCACTGGTGAGGTCACCCCAGGGGTGCTGTGTCCCACTCTGGGCTCCCCAGTACAAGAGAGAGACGCAACAGTGGAGTGAGTCCAGGGAAAGGCTGCAAAGATGACGAAGGGACTGGGAGCACCTGTCCTAGGAGGAGAGGCTGAGGGAGCTGGGACTGTTCAGGCCACAGAAGAGAATGTCTTTGAATTTCATAGGAAATAATCACCCAGTCAAACACTTGACAATTTCTTGGGAAAATCATGGCATGCACATCAAATAAAGGAATGTAAGAGTGTTGCTTTTCACCTACCTTCTTTTGCCATTTTCAAAGCTTTGGTTAGCGTTTTGATGGCCTGTCGGTATTCTTTATTTTCTAGCATTTTGTCTGCTAGTAATGTATAAATTCTCCAGAGATGCTCACACGCCAGTGAATTGTAAGTATGGCCTGTCTCATCCTTCCATGTTGAGCCCTCTGTTAGCTGATAAAATGCTTCATAATGCTCAGCAGCTTTCATGACATGACCTGAAAAGTGTCATTCATAATTAGAATCAGTGTAATCAACAAAATTTTTTAGAAGTTATTAGTCTATAATCGTTTCTCATTAGAAATTAAGTTGCAGCCAATCATTTCACAGATTTTTCAAGAATCTTCAACATATAACTTACAGATCACTGGAAAATACTGCCAAATCTCACGATTACCATTAACGCTGTAATTTAAACTTATCATATGTTAAATTAGCTTTCCTTTATAGATTCACAATGTTGGGGGTGTGTGATCCCAAGGATGCAAAGTCAGAATTTTCTAGAAAATACATTATAGATTCATTAATATAGCTTTTGTGGATCTCATATTTCAAAATCACATCTATGCACAAATAATCACAATTCAAACTGTTCCTCAAGTTTCCTTTTCCATAATGAAAACCTGTGCTGAAAGATTTGAAATGTAGAGAATAGAGATATAAAAACTGTGGGGGAAAAAAAAGTGTTTATTCAAATAAATTAATTGATGATAAAAGAATTATTCAAATAAATTAATTGATGAAAAAAGAATTATTATGCAAAGTAATTTCTTCAACTGTTATTACTAGGACAACTCTGGTGAGTTTATGTAGTAAATTTACTGGAAGAGCATTAACCACTAATAGATTAATTATTGAGCCTGAAGTAATACACTTTAAGGTCTTCAAATGTAAGTTACTCAAACATCTTTAAGGCAAAGGAAAGTCTGAAGATAAAGTTCAATTCATTTTAACATGCACGTAGTTCCTCCTTCCCCTCTACCTTCAGCTAGATTTATCTCCATGTATACATGCAATCTAGGAGATTTCCACACTTTCTGGACAATGGAAATTCAAAGCCCCTTGAAAGAACAGAAAAGCTTTTCCGTATACTTAATAGGTACAGAAAAGCTGCAGGGAAGCAGGTAAGACAAGAACATTCACATACAAAAAAAAAAAAAAAAAAAAAGGCATTCTGGTCAGAGTACCTTATTTTGCAAAGAATGTTCTATAGCAGGGAGAACTGTGAATGTGACCCTTCCTTCATAAGTTTGTGTATGTGTGTGTGTGATGGAGGAATCTTGTCCGTCCCATAGATCATCAATGTATCAACTGCTATTAAAGGCTGAAACAAACCATAAACTAAGTTTGCTTAGATGTGTTTGCAGTTTACACCTTTTCTGAAACACAATTTATAAGGAACGATTACTGTTTTGCAGACCATTTTTACAGTGCTGCATTCAAATTGCAAAAAGAACCAGGAAGGAGAAAAGTTGTTTCCCAAGTGTAGGAAAGGAAGGGAGAGAAGCTTGGAAAAGGACCTTCTTTAAGCATTCTGAGAGAAAACGAGGCTAGTTCCCCAGGCCTCCAGCCAACCTAGAGGCAGCAGAACAGCTATGACAGATTCCTCTTATTAACTTAATTTAGATTTGTCTTTTGCATATGTTACCCTTTTATAACCATGCTTTCAACTTTGCATTATAAAACATAACTCTTATCAGTATTAGAATTAAATTTATTTTCATATTAAGCTTCTCTGATGGTTAAAATGAGTTCAACTAAAATTGACAAGCACAAGAAACTTCTCTTTCAAAGAAGCAACTAATTAAATGAGTTTCACAGACAAACCATTTTAAGGCTCTACAGCCTATGATTCATTTAAGAGTCCCAGAGGACACAACAAAAAGTGCTGAAGGGTGAAGTGCCAGGTGAAAGGGGAGACAGCAAGCTTTATTCAGTTCCACTCTAGCTAGAGACAGGTATCGGAGAAATGGCCCAAAACACTGCAAAAGTCTTATGCCAGAGTAGCTATCACATCCTGTAAACAGACAGGAAAAGATCTGTACATTGTTTCCAAAATATCACATACTTGACATCAGACTGGACAAACTGAAATACAAAGTGAAATTATCATGGCCAGTACAAGCTGTTTACAAATTCACTGACAGTACATGCAACAGGAAATAGAGATGTAGACTTGCTAAACCCAGATGAAAACTTTTGTCCATTTTAAATTGGCTTCCAATTTGAATTTGGGTTTCTGCCTATCCAGTCCAGCTAACTTCTTAGGGCAAGTCCAACTCAGAAGTCAACAGCATTCCAGTTATCCAAGTTGCCAAATGCAGATTTGAGATATTAATTGAAGAAGCTGGTGTTGGCTTTGTGAGAAACGATGGAAAGTTGAGTTGAAATTTAATGTTAATAGCTAGATCTAGCATTTTATCCACTTGGATACTCATAAGTACATACAGACTCCTCCTTGGAATTCTCCCCAAAGTTTATTAATCAACTGATTGTCCTTTTGAAAGGATAGTGCCATACATTTAAGTGATCTAGTTTCACTACGTGTGTAATGGATTCTTTAGAATAAGAGATTTTGATTCATGTGTAACTCAAAAACTTCTAGTAAGAATGGGAAGCAGCAAGCAAATTAATACTATTACCTGGATACGTAATTTGAAGCTGAACACTCCTAAGACTCTCTAACATAATCTTTTAATGGGACACATAATTTAGGTAAATAATACATGCAACCTTCAGAACTATTGTTTAGATTGTTAGAACTATCAAGTATGGTAATTCTTACCCATGCTTCCTCACTTGCAGTATCCCCTTGAGAGTTTCTGTCAGACTAGAAATCGAACTCATATATTTCATGTACCCCATTCTTCTTAAGAGTTGGCCTAACCATAAGAGCTGTGACCTGACATCCTTTTTGCCAGATCTCAGTGAAACCTCTTTAGAAACAAACCATTTACATCAAGCTTCAAAATACAAAAGCAATGTAACCTTTTTGGTAGTATTCAAATGGAACTAAATTACATTTGGCTTCACTGAACTACCAAGAAAGATTATGAAGTAAAAAAGTAATACAATCTGCCCACAGAAATACCAAAAAGAAGATGCTGAGCAAAAAAATAAAATACATGTTAGTTTCCTAAACAAAGAAGAGATGGAATTCCTGACCTGAAAGCCCTTACATGGCTGGAATTTGCTTACTGAAGACTCTTTCAAGTAATACTAGCTATATGGAGACCTCTCAAACTCATGGAAAGAAAAACATTTTAGAATTTGGAATTCTTTCCTCTGTCAAAATAATCTGAAATCCCTTGTTCTCATTGGCAAATGACATATCAGCCTCTTTCTTGAATCCATAATGTTTATGTGAACCTCAAATGTTGTGTAAAAATAATGTTTTCAGTGGGGTGGCAAGTTTATTCACTGTCATGAGTCAGTTCAGTTGGAATTGATCTGGCCAGTGCATTCCAATTTTTAAACACTGAACTACTGCAACTGTTAGGTGCAGACATAGGTAGATGCTGTCTGAAAATCTTGAAAAACATCAAAAGAAAGTAATAAGCCAATTACATAACATATCTGAGAGTAAGAGTATTTTTATCTCACCTGAGCAGTGACAAGGCAGAGTTTTAAATGACTTTTATTATCAACTGAAAGAAGAGAAGCAAACAAAAAAAAAAAAGCAAGCAAAATGAGATTAAAAACAATGAGTAGGAAAATAACTTGGAATAGTTTTTAGAAGTGTATCTTTTATATCTCTAGGAATTCAAAGAGAAAATCCAGAAGGTGTTTCTAGGAAATCCATATTTGAAAAAATCTATTTGCAAAATGTTACACAAAGCAGTATAGATATTTTCAGTTGGCAACATTAACAGCAACTGCATATTTCTTTTCCCACTGCCATGCAGAAATTAGCTCAGCATATACTAAATGGAGTTTGAGAATCTGATATCTCTTCTCTGTTTATAAAAGGAATCAAAAAACAGAAACGTAACTCTTACAACATATATACTACCACTACTAAAATGTTATAGTTTAATGTAGCTCAGGGCATAACAAAAGAAACCCTATCAGCAATAGTTTAATCTTAAATATGGAGGGTAAACATTGGCACAATATAATTTGGGGAGTAAAGAATAAGTTTTAAACAATTATATAAGATATTACTCTGCCACTAACAGTATCAAATTTTAGAAATTACTCTTATTTTCATAGCAACTACATATGTATGCACAAAGATTTGTACTACCGTTTTCACTGAGTTGCTTAGAAGTCAAAAAAATAAATCTATTCATTCAAGCAAAAGAACTCAATGTAATTTTGTAAATACTGAAGAGAAACGTTTTTACATTATCTAAAACTTCCTTTGTAATTCCCCTTCCTAAAATCCACTCCAAAAGTATACATTTGTTATACTTCAAAATAGATATCAAACCAAAAGGGGTATATATGGAGACTACTATTTTGCTTTTTTTTTTTTTTTAAGTAGAAAGATTGACTAGATATTAACACAAATGGGTTTAAATGTGAAGCTGCCATAAAAGCAGGCACATAAATGTAATTCTCCCAGCCGCTATTTTGATGCACATTTTTGATTCCATGAATATTTTATGAAATGGCCCAAACTAAAGCCATATAACATTCCTGCATTACTGATGCTTGCGCCCGTAAGCTACAAACATTAGAGGCATGATTGAGTGCATTAAAATGAACTCATTCAGCAGTGCATTGATTACTTGAAGGAAAAAAAAAAAAAGAAGTTACTCCCACTTAAGAAAACAGCACACAAATCTGAAGTTTTCAATACTGAAATTAAAGATAGCAAATTTGAATAATGTGGTATTTAATAAATAAAGGCAGTGCAAAACTATCTAGAATTCTCTATATATGGTCCTGACATTAATTCGGTGAGATGTTAATTAGGTCCACAGACTGCTTCCAGTGGGGTACAGGTAATTTAAAATGTCACAATCTGCAAAATGCAGTGACTGACCTGTTCTAGCTCCATACCTCAGCAATACTGAGAGCACCTAATGATTTCTTTTTCAGCTCGTATATTTACCAATGAAAATAATGCCACAGAAACAATTGCACAAAAAAGTGACAGGTTTGTTAGGTATGTTTCTTCAGCAGCACTAGTATAAGCAGAAAGTAAATTTAATTTTAAACTGTAAACAGTTGTTGAGGACTTTAGAAAATATTCCACTTTAGCTTAAAACAACCACCTAAAGGAACAATAAAGCTTTATGCATATTATAGCATATTTTAACCTAGAACTAGGACATCTTTTGTAATCAGCTATTTCACTGTACAACATGGACATAAAATCTGCTTGAAGCAACAGTTAATGGTAGCAAAAAAAGAAAAATGTTATTACTATTTTAAAAGATATAGGCTTACATTTCAGTTTAACTGCTTGAACTACTTGTATTATTTTTAGTTTCTTGTGTTCAGTTACAGTAATTATGGTAGCACTGTTCATGCTGAAATAGTTAAGAATCTGTCACAGCTTCCAATGTGAGCCACTATCTACAGAGGTTGTTGTAAGTCTTTAACAGAAATGTGTTGGGAGGCGGAACAAAAAGCTCACAAGAATAAAACAAGGCTCTCATTCAGTAAATAGTTGAACCACCCTGGACTCCTGAGGTAAAATGAATTGTACAGAAGTCACTGTGACTGATCTCAGATGCAAGAACCTGAGTTTATGTGCCATTGGCAAAAGCAAGACAAAAATTGTGGAAGAGATTTAAGGTAAAATTTTGTGGTTCCATACTCTACAAGATTCCTCTAAAACACAACAAATCATCAGACAGCAATCAAGGTGAGTATTTTTAAGATAAAGGATAAAAAGTTATTTTCATTTTCTATACAGGAACTGATAATATTTTTCAGAAAGATTCCACAGGGAGTTTTAGCAAAATGACATAGACAGTTCATAAGAATATTGTAATGAACGTGCTGGCTCATCATGGGGTATTCTGACAATCTCCCCAATTTGACAATACACCAGTAGATCTCTCCCTAGAGTCTAAGCTGCTCAAGGTCAACTGAAAGCATGCCTGAGAAATAGAAGGCTCGAGGACATAAAGGAGAAGGAAGGAGATAAAAGGAAAGTTGAGCATCACACAACCTGAGGTATGGCATTGGTGGACTGAGACTGCAGTGCAAAAAGATGTTATTTTATGCTCCCTTGTCTGCATCAAGAACTGCTAGGCTAATCCTTGGTATTGCAGTTTAAAGAATGATATAACATTTCTGCTGACATTAGTTAAGCAAGTATCTGTTGTTCAAAAAGAAAAACATAACTATAGGAATCCAGTGAGCATTAGATCATATATAGTCTTGTTCTCTGAGGACCTAAATTACTTGCCTTAAAGCTCAAATACTCAAAATCTACATACACAAACCTAGAGGGCAGTGCATATTGTAGCACCCGCAGTAGGACTGTTCACAGTATGTTATATCACATCATCAACACATTATGATATTAAAAATTGTTCTAAAAAGATGTTGCTTAATGGGTTCTTTAAGAGACACCTCACAAGCTAGGGATAATACTAGTTTCTGCTTTGGGGATAGTTTACTGTGGACCAGCAAGAGAAAAAAAACCTGTAAATAACTGAAGAGCACATTACCAGAAGAGGAAATGCTGTGAAAAAATCTTCTCTTTCTTACAAGAAAGCATGAAGAGTAAGTACAGGAGGAACAGGCACTGTTGTAGGGGAGACTGGAACATATATCCTCCTCTTGCCTTTTTTCCAGTTACCGCACCCTCAAAATTCTGGGTTAGCCTCAGGTCTTCCTAAGTTGCTTCTGGCTCTACAAAAAATCTCTCAGATTTTCTCTAAGAGACATACAGCTGCTCTCTAGACCAATTGCAAGTACTTAGAGTAACTCTGCAAAGAAAATCTGGTGTCGATTGCATGATTTTGCCCAAAACTATATGCACACAGACCTCACATGTACTTTACAAAGAGTGGTACAAAATATAACGTATGGACATACATGAAAGACAATAATAAATCAAAGAGGGATTTTGTACTAAGTGTAACCTTTAACTCTGAAAGTTAGAAACATGCCTGTAATTACTGACTTGCTATCTGAATTACATTATATCACAGATTTTTCCCTTTGCTTTAGGCTTAACTGTGGAAAAAATGATCATATTTCAGGCATTTTCACAGAAGTTTAGGTCTGAGGTGGAATCTAGAATCTCTGAAGGCTTTGCAACACTGTAATTGGAAAAACTGGTTTAGCAGCATTTTGCCCACATGCAACTAGAATAAAAAAAATGTACTCTTCCAAGATCAGTGCCCAACTTCAGGAAAAAAACCTGACAACTGAACAGGTCCCATACGAAAATTCCACTAATTTATCTGTCCTACATTCATATTCAGATGAACCAACACAGAAAATTTTGGTTTACAATTAAAATTCCTTTATCTTTTTAGGTTAACTTATTTTATGAAAGCGACATTTGTCAGATGCCTTCTTCCGATTTGTTTGATCATATATAAACAAACACTTTTTGATATATGTCAATTTTAGTCTAGAGGAGAACATTGCAAACAATGTTGAACACTAGCTGAATGACAACATAGCCATTTTAAAGAGAATGGAATTCTTGCTTCACTATAACATTCAAATCTTCTTCTTTCATGTTTGTAAAGCATCAAAGTGTGTTCTATATGCAAAAGCTACATAAGATGCAAAATGCATTCAGGAAGCTCACAATGTAAGGCTCCAGGCTCTGAATAAGAGCAGGCCCACACTCAGTGGGATGCTCACACTTCAGGTTTCACAAATATTTCAGTGTTTATAGGCAGATATCCAAATGCAGAGAGGGGAGGGAGGTGAAAATGCAGTGATGAATAGTGAAGAATGGCACACGCTTTGCAGTTCTGTTTTTCAGGGCTTGAGGGTTTTTTTAGCTCAATAGAACCAAAAGAAAACAAGTCCTATTACTATTTAATCTCAAAGAGTAATATGATCATTATCTTTTAAATACAGAAAGTGACACTGAAGCAGATTAGTTCCACTAAATTACTTTTTTGCTAACTCATGTCAAATGCTTGCCTCAGTTTAAATAATTTTTTTGTAGTGATTACATTTTATTCAGATTCTACCCCATTCCCCTTACTTTTCACAGCTTTCAATAATAAATTTAACATCGGATGCAACACTCCAGCACTGGAGCTGTTCTGTTGTACAGATAATCTACTCCAGAAGGATGCTTTGAGCAGCAGGTTGAACTAATGACCTGCTGAGGTCCCTTCCAACTTGAATTATCCTATGATCCTCTGAAGAGTAAGGTATATTTTTATTAATAGCTTCATAATGTTTGTTTTACCTATGACTTCTACAGATTATTGATAATGGCTGGGGACATGCAACCCCATCAGCTCTCAGTCCCACTGAGAAGGCACCTCTGGAAACAGTGCCTCTTTTACCAATTACTAAAAGGAAACACTGCCTCCAGGAAAGTTTATGATGACAACTGCTGGTTCAGCTGCAGTAGTCCAAGACCCTGCAAAGCTTTGAAGCAAAAAAATCTGTTAGTGAGCGGGCAGCTCTGAATGAAGCTTCATCTCAGTACTACTCATTAAGCAGTAAATAATTAAAATACCCTGGAAAAGACAGGTAAAATGCAAGCAGCAATGTCAGTAATAGACATGAAAGAAGAGAGGGAAAAAGAATTTAAAAAAAGCAAAGAAATAATTCATTTGAAGTTTTAATAAAGTTTCATTTGCAGTCTTGTTTAAAGATATATCAGACTTTAGGGATGTAACCTAATTACATTTTTATTCTAAGTTCTATTCAAAGACCTTGGACTTTGAATCTTTAACACAGATCAAACATAGTGTAATTTACTCATGGCTATCAATACTTTAAAAAGATCTCTTCATTAAATGTCATAGTCTTATGAACATGCACATAAAGCAAACAGAGCAACATTTGATACCAAAAACATCAAGAAAATATGATTCTTACAGAAGTGCATATATAAACAATTCACTTGAGTGCTACACATTATATTCAAGTGTACATAAAATGTTTTTTCTAAAATATTTCTGGTACGACATCTTTCGTAGTTCAATGTAAACAGCAGCAATACTTTTCCAGTAATTTTATGATGTACTTGAAAACGAACTTTACAATCACCAAATATGTAAGAACAGAAACTAATTTAAGATTTTTTTTTTTTGCATATGTCAAAACTTTTAAGGAAAACGCAAATTACGAAGTTTAGGATTAGCACTATTGCACTGCTGTGAATATTTTGAAGCGCTTCTCATTACCACATAAGAATACAGACCTGTCCCCAGGTGTTATATCAGAACTGAAAGTCTCCATTTGAAGAACTAGGCTAGGAAAGTGGCAGTGACAGGATTAAGGAGGCTTTTGGCAAACCTGCTTACTTTTTCCTAGTGTAAAGAATATTATTACTTCCCTGTGCTTAATACTAAACTTTGATTTAAATGAACTGAAGGAAAAGCATGAAGAAAGTTTTTCGATTTCACAGTATTTATTTTCAGAAGTGAAAATTAGAACCCTACAGAATTATCCCCGAGTTCTCTTATTCAAAACATCTTCATTGCCTACCAACACCTTTTTAAAAATAAGAATAAAAAATACTTATATGAAGAATATTTATGAACTCAACAGGTCCTTTTTGCTTTCATGTTGTATGTTCAGAAGCTTCTTTCAGACTTTCTTAAGAGTATACTAATTTGAACTGAAAACATACCTAATTTCTATAACAGCAATTCAATACAGTACCTGCTAGCTCAATACCAGTAACAACCCTGTAATAATCAGATGTCATTTATCAGGGAACGACATTCTGCATTTGCATGAGGATGAGCTCAATTATTTAATAAACCTTTTAAATCTGTCCTCCCCAAGAATCTATCTGGATTTATGGCCGCTTCTGTCTGCCACTGACTGACAGAGAAAAGCATCATATCTGAAGACTTTATCGCCCAGCAATTTGCTGCTTAAACTTTTTAGATTATGCTCTACAATCAAGTTTTTCCCAGCTAACTTATGTATTCAGTTCTTAAGCAACCAGAAAAAAATAATATAACTGCTTTGTGAAATAATGTAAGTGCAGAATAACCAAGAAGAGTTAGCTTCAGTTGATATGATGAAAATCAATGACTAGAAGTGTTTTAAATGGTCAAACTGGACATGCAGAATTCCATGTCCCATTAAGGAAAGGCTTCTTTCTGTCTCTAATGTTTCCTGAAGCGGAGGCTCTTTCTAAGTATATGTCTCTACATGAACTTAAAGATAAAATTTAGCAACAGGTATATGTAGCCAAAGATACAGTATTTGGAGACACGTGAGCAAGTTTTCAGGTCTGAACTAGTCCTACACTCCTTTTTTCTGAAAAAGTTGTTTGGAATAAATAATCACAACTAGGAATAAATCTTAAAAGTTAGCAATCTGGGATATGCAACCTCAGGCGAGGGGGGGATATCATGATAAGTCAACAATATTTGGTTACTACTGGATATGGCCTGTTATATAAAGAAAAATTAAAATAATCAAATGAAACACGCTACGGGTTCTCTCCAAACAACGAGCAGTATAAAAAGACATTTTTAGGTTAGTCTCCAAAGGAAACCAGCCTATGTGATCATCCTGTCCTCCAACTAGATTTGGAGTGATCTTCAACCAAATTTGGTAAGAAGTGGTAAGAAGTCCGTAGGACAATAAGTTCTTACCACTTTTTAGAACATTAGCTTGAGGATAGACATTGATCCAAATTCCAGACAGAAAGACAGGCAGAATGCTGTACATATTCTAGAGGGCAGCACACTGCTTGGCCAGCCAGCAACTAAGCACTGGCCAGTCAGCAGCATGTTCACATATAGCTTTCAATTTATCACAGCACACACTGAACCTTGCCAAGTACAAGTGTCATAGAAGCATACAGGAAATGGTATTGTATAAACACAGAACAAAATGGTGGTTCCTGCCTCAAAGGATATATAGCCTCTAAATCTCTAGAACTGCAACTCTCCTTTAGACCACTGCCATATTTTTACTAGCACTCAAGCTTCCTACGAAAAAACTTACACAGGCATTTATATCTCTAAATCTCTTTTCTCTTTTTGATCCACGCTATGAAAAATCCCATTATAAAAATAAAGATAAAGGAAATTATGAGGCTAACCTTTTATCAAAAATCACAAACTTATCTGGGTATCATTTTAAAGCAAAAGAAGTTGCTTACAAAAAGGAATCTTTAAACACAGACATAAGGATAGATGAAACCAGAAAGGCCTTGAATAGCTATTAGCTGGTAATTTGAGTTGCTTTTGTTCCTGAAGAGAGAAATGGGATCCATTTTAGGTTGCTTTCTTCCAGTGTTAGACCTGCGCTTGTGAATACGACAATATGGAGACCTCTAGATACTGGCTATACACCTTATGGTGGAAACATAACAACATTAAATAGGCAGGTCAGATAGTTCAAATGCAGCAATATTGTAACCAGTGACAGTTCTGCACTCCACAGGTAGTAAGGAAGAAATTTATCCCTCTTCACAAATGTCATCCCACTGGTTTCTTTTATTTACCAGCTCTTTCTAATTTTGCAACCAGATTGTGAAGCAGCACTTTTCATTTCTACATTATACAGCACAATGAGGATTTGCTATTTAAGTGGGCTTGGCAGACTTGCAACACAGATAACAATATAAAGTTCTATTGATGTAAAAGGTGCAAGTGGGCCATCCATCCCACAAGTGAATTTTATTCTGGCTATACTTTGGAATCTCCTGGCAAAAGACAGTACATGTTTATGTAATTAAAAGTTGCAAAATGCGCACACACAAAACCACAAGAAATTTCCTAAGCAATTTTAACTTTTGCCTTTTTAAACGTTTTTAGTACTTCATTTTGCAATATTAACATTCTTTTTTAAAATCTGAATATATATTATTTCTGCCTGAAGGCAAACCAATTGGGGAAATTCTGCTTCAACGTGCATATTTCCTCTGCATAGATACTCATGAATGCATGCTGAGTTTCTCTAGATTATTTATACATCACAGTTTTTAATCGAAAAACACTGGTCATAAACAATTCAAAATCAGCAATTTCATAGCAATGGATTAAATAGGACCTGCTAAGAACAAGGAAATAATCAGTTTAGACTTTCTATGTTCCAAAACAAAAAGATGATGTTATGAACTGTCTTTAAGTTGCTGTTTACCAAATATATCTAGTAATTAATACTTAAGCTTCAGAAGCTTGAATTAAATGCCCATTAAACTCAATAGGAATCTTTCGACCAACTTCTATAATGCCTTGATTAAAAACTTTAATTTCAACAGTATGGTAAAATGATAGGTATAATCCTACTCCTAAGTCTTAATCCAGATTGTCAAAGTCTGTAAGAACCCTGTGGGGTTTTTTGCACAACAAATTAATTATATTTATTTACAAGTCCCTTGTGTTCACTAGGCCTTTCAACCAGAAAAGTCTACATCAAATTCTAACATATGAAACAGACTGTATTTTATCCATGATTACAGATAGAACAATTATACCTTTCTCATAAATTAGGTCCAATTTATTAATATTTTTGTGGTGGGTGTGGAGGGATCAGAAGTGATCAACTCTGGCATAGCCCTGCTCTGACTGAAAAGCAACAGGAGCTTAACATTGCTTATAATCAAGGCAGAACTGGATTAAGACTGAACACTTAAAACCCCTCCATTAATTTGCAGAATATGGCAGATTTTTTGAAATGTCTAAGCTTATTTTAGAAAGGAATAAAGAATTCCTGATCAGGGTCTCCTTAAGACTTGCAATCTAAAAAATACCCAAAGACAGACAAAATTGGGTTTATGGATTAGCTGTATGTTACAGGAATCAGCACTGAGATATCCAACATGGCTATTTGCTTTGCATTCTGTCCCTTTCTCTTACTAGTTCTGCCTGCCTTTAGCCTTTCCAGTCTGCAAGCATTTCAGAAAAAGTATTACCTCCTCTTTTGCTGATCCTTATTTGCTAGCAGAATATAAATGGGATGACTAATTCAAAGTCACCACTGCATTGAGATTAATGGTATAATTTTCACACATCTCGCAGATCCCATACCAGGGGATATGCAGTACCTGGCATGGCACCAATTTACACTTGGAATTCGTTGTGAAAGTTTTATTCATTGTACTCTACTGTGATACTTATATGCTTTCTCAAAACTAGTTATTTAAATGTATCCAGAAATGTTTCTAAGCACTGCAAACAACAGATATGGAAAGGTGCGTCTATCCTAGTAAACTCTCTTATCCTTCAAAACAGTGTGGCTGCTTGCAAACTGCCTGTTAGGAAAAGTCTCTGCAACACTCCTAATTACCAGACTGTGCCCATGAATAATAGCAGGAGGAAAGTCCAAGTTAGCATAAGCTAAAAGCATGTGCAGGACTATTAACATCATTTCAGCGCTAGCCTGTGCTTCAGTGCTCATAGACATCCCCGTGCACTGCTTAATTCACTCGTGCAGGAAAGCAACCACAGCCTGTGAATGTCTACCTTTGCTGCTAACGTCTGAAAGGTAAGTGTTGAGATCCTTGCATCATTCAAGGGTGGGAGGACAGATATTTATAAGACTGTAGTGATAATGTTTTCATTGCTTCCTCCAGAGTTCTCGATGTCACTCTTGCTGCTCCACTCTCCCACACACAATGTACCACTAACCTATCGTTTTGTAAGGGTGTGGCTTAAGGAAAGAACAGTCATGCATCTGTATTAGAAAAACACCATCAGACAGGTTAATTAGTTATCTTTAAGCTTCTCTCACAAATGCAGAATTGCTTGACATTAAGATTGAAATGTTGGTATCTGAAGTACTGGCTTTAAAGCACTGGCTCTATTTGAATGTGTGTGTACATACATATGCATATGTATGTCTGTATATATACATACATATGTATATACACACATATTTATACAAACACCTGTATTACTTGCAATGGCCTTGATGGCTGCTTTTAGAACAAGCACACTTTCAGATACCTGGTTTTATTATGCTTTTGAATAATATAGAAATATATAATATCTAATTTTGTTATAACCTATATGAAGCGAATAGCTCCTACACGGGCAAATTCCTTGTTTCCTTTGAACTGCTTTTGTTGGTGATATAAGTTATCTGAAACTTTGGGATACATATATTTAAGGTCTACATCATTTCATGCATGATAGATGTTAACCATTTAATACAAAACAGAAAGCACTCAAATATTGTAATGACAAGCACTAGCAGTGCAAGAACCTATACAAACTAGCACTAGTCATTACATTTATCAGTACACTCAGACTGTTTCTTCTGCAAGATACAACAGTGTAAACCTGAAGTTCACGATTAACTTTAGCAGAATTTACACTAATATAATAGAACTATCACAGACTGTGATAATCTTCTTATTCTCTGATATGCAGAAAAATGCACACATTTATAATGGTTGATATTATTCCTGTTCTTTGAATGTGTTTTTAGAAGTAAAAATATTTTTTTAAATTAATTTTTCTTAACTAAGATTCTGTTGCAAATCCTGTGCTTACTTGGATGACAAGTAATGCTGGATTTAATGTAAGAAAAAATATTAAAATATGATATTGCTTTTTCAATGTGTATAAAGTGAAATCAGCATGTTTAATAGCTATATGAGAAAACGACTAGTAACCAAACTAATAAAACAATTTATTATCAGCCCCCTGAGGAAAGACAAACTATGGGGTGAGTATAGCTAATTGAACAGGATCATAACCAGAACACTCCTACAATAATCAATGAGTAGCATCTCATTTGGGTAACTTGTAAACAGAGACCTTATTTTACAAACACAGTTTTAAAAAAAGAGGTTAAAATCTCATTCTGCAAAGAACTGCGACTAAAATCATGTTTGTTCCAAGCAGAATGTTCCATTTAAGTCTGCAGCAGGCTACTCAATTATTATTGTTTTCTTTCCCTTATGTACTGACAGACACTAATCGCCTGCATCCAAATATCATGACTGAAGTCTACACCTCAAATATTTAGCTTTGAAGATTAATGAACACCAGATTATATCCATCCTTTAGGACAGGGACCAGGCTGAAAGTCGAAGAACTTTAAATTTGATTACACAAAAATTACCCAGCAATTTTATTGATTTGCTTCCAAGGCAAACAGCAATCTTTACAAGTACTTATTTAACTTTATACTCCCAAGCAATCAGTTCTAAGCATATATAGACAGCTTCTGTGCACAGGTAATAAAAAATACACTCTTAGGTTAGAGAACTGAAAAGAATTGGTACAAGATATTTACATCTATGTAAATACATGAATGCCTGTAAGACTAACTTCTCATTCTTGTAAATTCTGCTATCTTCCTGGCTGCACTATTAATCAATGCAGTTAACATAAATATGATTTAAGTCAGATCAAAGTATCATGTAAATGTTAGGCATCATTCACATACCTAGACACATCCCTGTATTTATATAGGTACACATACATATTCCTATATCTATATATTAACATACACATACATGTCTATTTATGTGTATATATTCCTGTATATATTTATATATCCCCATAGGAAGTGGACATCTGACTCATTCAGTTCACAAACAAAGTAGATTACAGCATTATAAATAACTGAACAAAAAAAGATGATCTAATTTACAAGCTGTATCTATCTGTTCTAACATCAAAAATAGCATGTTTAGAATTTTACTTATAACACCATTAATACTCATGCAATTTTATACAATGCCAACTCAACATCTGCTCTTACACTTTTTCTGCAATCAGATCTTGTGATTTAATTTTTCACCCACTGAAAATAAAAAGTGCATGGAATACATCTGCTGTCTTTTTCTCAGTGGTCCCTCAAAGCAAATCCTACGCTTACTCTCTCAGCTTCTTCATTTTTTCACCCCTCTCTATGGAAATAAAATATTTGCAAAAGACAGACCCTACAGATTCAGTGGAGCTTTACCCTGGGCAGTGAAAATGCACCTTGCTTTATCTCTCCTTACCAATGTTAATAAGAAGCCTCTCTTCTGGAAGTTTCTAATATTTTACAGCAGGAAAATAAAATTTCTCTTCCTCTGAACATCTCAAAGTGTATTTCATAACTTTACTCATGTACTTTTGTAATGGGCTTAAAGATATTTAAGTATTCAACAAGTTTTGCTTAACACATCATAAAAGTAGGAAATGTTAATTTTATTTAGGCAGTGGTTTGGTAACAGTAGTGAGTCACACTCAGTATGAGCCTTTGAAGCTACAAATATATAGGGATGTTTGCTTTTATACACCTTCTTATAATTTTATTTTTTAGTAACTGAAGGACCAAGTGAAAAGGTTGCAAAAAATGCAGCAACTTCAATCATTTTATTCTACTGAGTATCAGACAGATAACCTAATTAAGCATTTTTCACTCGAAAGGAAAATGACTTGGTTGTGACTGGCTGGGCTTTAAGCAAATGCTATCTTATCTACTGGGAAACTGGATTTAGCTTAACTTCAATTCTTGGAACAATACTGGAATAAATATATAGTCAAACAGATTATTCCCAAGCATTTAGAGAAAACATGATAATACATCAAGAGTGAATGACATCAAACCAATCTTCTATTTAAGTTAATAAATTCTTTCTCACTGTCATATAACTTTCTTGTAAAGCATTAGGGAAGCATAGTTCACCTGCAACTATTGTTATGTGAGTGCAAATTGGTTAGGAAATCCTATATAGACATTTGTTATTAGTAGTTCACTGTCAGTATGGAAAAAGGTACTCAGTGAGGTTCCACAGGTGCCTGTCCTAGGTCTAGTTTACTACTTAGTATTTTCATTAAGGATCTGAATTACAGGATAGAAAAATGCTGTTTAAATGTTCAAATGATACCAAACTAGGAAGAAGAGAAAGCATGTTGAAGGACAACTTCAGAATTCAAAACAATCTTGACAAATTCTAGAAACCACCTACAAAACACAGGGTGCTACTGAGCGCAAAAAGAAAGTAACATATTGCATTTAGGCAGAATTAACTGGTGATTCCAGAATGGGGAACAGAATAACCAGTTAACAGTTCTTCAGATGAGAATTTAGAGGTTACTGAAGTGGATGAACTGAATATGAGTATGCAATTTATGCTGAAACAAAGAATGTAGACGTCATACCTGAAAACACAAATAAAAATACAATTTGTAAGAAAAGTAATCCTTCATTTTATTGATCATTGGCATGAGCTCAAATTTTAAAACTGAATCCAGCTCTAGGTGTTGCAGGCAAGAAAGATACTGCAACAGTTCAGAGGAAAACAGTGTGAATGACCAGCAGCCTAGAAAATACGAGGAAATATTGAAAAAGGTGTGATGTTTCAGCTTTAAGAGAACATGGGGAAAAACCAGGACAATAACCTTTCAATTAAAAAAAAAAAAAGGCTGCAGGTTTTGGTTTATGTCCAGGTTTTTGGTGGGACATTAGGCCATCTTCAAAACACGCCCATTCTGTCAGACACTTACTGGAATGACACTATTTGCACAAAATATTTCAATTTCTGTGAATCTTCTTTTTTCTGAGAAAAGCCATTCTATTTGAGAAACCATCCACAAGCTGAACTCAAAGTTGGAATGGTTTCAACCCACAAAGTCAAACTTAAAAACAAAAATGTAATGACTATACAAATCACATATATTTGAAGCAATGGTTAGGCATCCAATACACTTAGGAATTAGAACTGGAAGATAGGTTTTATTCAGTTACTTGAGGCTCACTCATTGCTTGTCTTCCCACAACATGAAAGGATTTTATACAAACACAGGAAAACACCTTTATACCCAGACCGCTATACACACACAAAACCCTGTGCCATGAAACGTAATGTATGTTTTTAAATATAGAATCAAAGTTCATCTTGATATAAGAAAGTAATATTTTTTACAGTGAGAACAATCATTCACTGGAACAGCCTCCCCAGGGATGTGGTAGAGTCCGCATCGCTGGAGGTTTCCAAGATGCAATTGGACAGGGTGCTAAAATAATCTCATCTAGGCTCCCTTTCCCATGAAAGATTGGACTTGATGATCTTTCAAGGTCCCTTCCAGCCTGGGCTGTTCTGTGATTCTAGTTACTTCTATTAATATCTTTTCTAATTTCAGTGACTCCCAGTTTGAGGATACAGATACAAGAATGGAGAAATGGAGCTTGTGGTAAGGTATAAATCTGAAGCAATTACCAATGTGGCAGTCACATACAAACAAACAGGGTGTCATTTTCAGTCAAGAGAACCAGAAGGTAGTTTTTAAAAAGAACAGAAAAATATAGGCTGTCTTATCCAAGTGTAAATTGGAGGCAGGATTAAACTGAATTATGTGTTCATACCTCTTTTAAATCAACCCAGTTTGTATAACTAAAGGCGCCATCCTACTCACACACCTGTGGCCTGAGACAACTTTACCAGTCTCTTGTCAAAAACAAGCAAAAAGAAATAAGGTCCAACCCAAAGAACCTTTGCACTAAACAAATGCTTTATTTAAACTTGAGGGTTTTTTTTCATCTGAGTACTTTCAACTGGAGATGGAATGTCAACACAGGAAACAGGTCTGTGAATAATTATAGATTTCTTTGTCTTCCTATTCACTGCTCCAAAAATTAAAATTGCAACAGTTTTAAAACCTCTTTTAGATTATGGTTGCAAATCAATTTTACATTGAAATACTGTGCCCTGTGATGAAACACAAATTGCCAGATATGACTGTCTCAATGCTGATACAATGTAGCTTTATGATCTCAGTGACTTACCTTGTTCCTCATTGATGAGACCCATATCTGCATGTGCTTGTGCCTCTCTTTTCCCACCATCAATTTTTATTAGTTGAGCAGTGTTAAAGCATTGCTTGTAAAAGTAATTACTTAACCATTTGTCCTCAAGGTCATTGAAACAGCAGGCCAAGTTAAGCTGGTTATCGTACACCTCTTCATAATGCCCTTTAAAATCAAAAATTACAATCAAAATGTTAGATTATCATCAGCTTTCAGAAATCTTACATATTACAGCAATGACCATACAATGAAAATGAAAAGGTCTTTATATTTCCACCAAATACCACCACATTCTCCTACATGTCAACTCAAAGAAATATGATAAGGGGAAAATGATACCTTACAAATTAGGCAGAACTGAAAACTTATTTTTGCAAAACCACAATAAATTGCTCTCATTTCTGTATGCAAAACCAAAATTCAGTTCAATAAGACATACAAAACCTGGATAGGACATTGGCTAGTCAAAAGAGAGAAGCTAGAGTGAGCAAAAAACCACACAGTCACTGCTGAAGAAGCATTTGTCTGAGCCACTGAGACCTGAAAAGGCACCGAGAGCTTTCAAAACGGGTCTAAGATAGCAACCATGGTCATGGAGATAAAGAATGAAACAAAACACTCTGCAAACACAATCCATTAATTCATACAATTTTAAACGTTCAAAGTAAGACTAACAAGAAAGGCTTTGAGTTTTCATGTGTATTCCCATTTTTAGTACCTTATCACTCTTAGAAATTAAGGACAAATTGAAATTTTACACCTTGCCCTGCAAAAAGACAGTTCACCAAGGTATTGCTCTCAGAACAGATGTGGAAAGCACGGGAGACTCAAAGTCATAGATCTCCTTTATGATATGAAGAAAAAACCACACATTTAGTTCCCACTCTTTATTATCTCAGACAGCTAAATGAACACACACTATCCCTAAAATTTATAAAAACATTGCAAGTCCCAAATCTAAGTAGCATTACAAAATTATCAACAAATATATTATTCACAATTTAAAATTACAGAATGAGAGCTTTTATGGAATTAGAGTTATTTCTCTCAGAAAAGCACCTTTAAAAAAAAAAAAAAAAATCGATAAAAAATCCTCTCCAGATTATTCCAAAACTGTATTAATTTGGAGTACAGGTCTAAAACTTACCTGACAACTCTTATCATACTGCTTCTCCCTAAGGGGGATTTGAAATATAGATTCCCTACATGATACTGAAGAATCTATGAGATAATAAAGTACGGCATGAACCTATATGTTTCACAGCTAAATTTATTGCTGGCTAAACTAAATGAATTTTCTTTCCAAACTCTCCTCATGTCAGATGTGAATGGGAATAATTAGCTAAAATTCCATTGCAGTTTTGGTCAGCTGCTTACCGTGTTTGTGGCTGTTAAATGAACATAAGCCAACCAGCCAGTTCTTAAAAGAATTTTCATGTAGTTGGGTAAAGAAGGAGTTAAGAACCACAAGTCTTGCACCAGGTAAGAGACTGTTTGGTTAAGCTAGATGCGTGAACAGAACTGCTTTGCTTTTGGGAGTTCTGCAATTTCTAAGCTTTGCTCAACAAAGAGAGGGGGGAAAAGAAAGAAAAAAACCCTCTTACTTCTGGGTATGGAGCACCACACAGAAATCAACTGGGGAAAAAAACCGATTTCAATACAGGCAAGATTTCACTCAAAGTCCAGATCTTTTCTAAGTGTTTTAAAACTATGATACCATATGGAAACTCTTTGATCAAAAGATGCAGTTAAATTCTCTTCTTTTGTTATCTGCAGGAAGAATTGGGGAAAATCCAACTTTGAAAAAGGACTAATTTCTCAACTGTAAATTCTATCATCTATATGAGTCACTTGCATTGTTTGGAAAAAATAGCAGCAGTTACTCAAAAAAGTACTTTGAATGCATCACTAAACCACATAAGAGAGTGTTTCCTCAGTCTCATCTCTAGTATGTTCTGTCTCAAAATTAAAAATGACAAATTATGTATGGTCTAATAGGAAGTAATCTAAATCTCTCATTCTGTCATCGTGACTAAGTTCTTTGACTTCAGAACATCTTGATAAAGCTCTTCAGCGAGTTGCACAAAACAAGAACTTTATTCTGTCTTCTGAAAGAATCCTGATACCGCCTAATCATATCTGCAGTCTTCAAGAGGTTTATCTAGTATTTGTTTCTCCTCCATTTTTATCTATCTTGGCCATTTTGGAGAACGTTGGCTGAATTTTCCCTGCTTAAAATTTTCTGAAATCAAGCTGAAACGTCTTTTCCCCATTCTTGAACGCTCTCTGGTTTTGTCTTTTGATTTACAAATTAATTCCTCTTCTTTAATGGTAAACAATATTTTTTTTTGCTTTTGCTTTTTTGTTTATTATTTTGCTTTCCTATTTATTTTCTCAGAGTTTTTCCTCCATGAAGTGGTACCTCATATTTCTACCTTTTTAATAATTCCCATTAAAATATATAAAATTATGATTTTTGAACCAGTTTGTGTTACATACATTTCCATTTCTAGTATTTTAAATAAGATAACACCCCTTCCAAGAAATGAGAGTTTCACAATCTCTTTAGAATCACTAAAATAGAAATACCCCAGAAATTACATCTAGATTATAATCTCATAATTTGTATCTAAGGTTTGATACCAAAACATCAGCTTAAGTTTAGAAATTTGGCTTTGAGAGGAATATTTATCAATATATAGACTTCACGTGTTCCTTATCAGAACATTCTTCATGGCTGTGAGTTTTCATGCCTTTTGTTCTCACTCAAGGCTGAAAGAGTTCCTCTTAGGTACCTCTTCTTCAGAACAGCCAGGAGTGTGCATCATATAAAACTTATTCATACACAAGAAATTAAGACTATATTGGTACAATAGCCTCATAAAAATCTCTGCAAGTGATACTGGAATAGAAGTAAGGTTTAGGCTTAATATACATCCGTCTATCTATCTGTGTGTGTGTGCACATATATGCATATATATATGTAAGCACAGCTATACATATGCGTAGATAAAAAAGTCAAGACATAGTTGGGATTCATCCAAACTAGCCAATTTAGATATAGATATAGGTTACCTAGGATCCCCTTACTCTCAGTGAAGAAAAGCAGATACTTCTTGGCTGTGATTTATCTCATCCCCATTTAAACATCTATTGCAGCACAAGGGAGCGCTTTTAAAGATTATCTCAAAAGTAAAAGGGAGAGGTTCCCATGACAATTACAAGTACATAAACAAATAACCACATGAACAGAGAAATACAAAACCTAGTTATAACCACTAACATAAAGATAACAATACACATCATCTATAGATTACAGCTAAGTGAAAATGAACTTAGAGGATACCAGAGGATACATACAAATGGTTACAATAACACAGTAAGGGGAAAGATAATTGGATTGTCACTGGGGTAGAACACTAGATACAGATTTGTTGCCGTTGAAATCTTTGCTACAAAGTATCAAGGCACTAATGCTACATAAAATTACGCAAATAACTTCAGGTAGTGCCCTACAAATCTCAAGAGATGGAACTGACCTGAGGCGGACTATTGCTACTGCCACAGCTTTGATTGAATGAACTTTAATGTGACCCTCTGATGACTATCCTGCCGGTGAATAACAATGAGAAGTGCACAAAGACAACCATTTCTCTGTAATTGTCTTGGACAGTGGCTGACCAGATATCCTGGTCATAAAACAAACCCCAAAAGATACGCTTTTAAAAGCTGTATTGTCTTCTGGATTCAAAGTCTGATTTACAAATCAAGAAATTCATTGAGATTATTCTGACAGTGGTAAAGCTAGCATGTCAGACTTAGTAAAAGTGAACTTTTACCTCCTCAGGAGAAGAAAAATATTAGAATAGGTAAATCCTCTCTTCTATAAAATCTCACATAGGTAGTTCAGTCGTTAAAGCTTTGACCTCTCTGATTTTGCATAGTAAGCTCTCTACAACTGATAACAGAATACATGTAGACAAGTCATCTTTATGTATCTGTTGATACAAAAAAGTTATCTGCACCACTTATCAGAGAGGGAATGACAGCACCAGAATGTGATACCGAATGAACAGAAAGAGAAGTCTGAATCACACAAGCAATTGTAAAAAAGTTCCTGCAAGACAAATTCCTGTTTTTAAATAAGAAACAATTAAGAAAACACATAGATAAGGTTCAAAGGTTGAGCTCATTAATCTAGCAAAAATTACATTAATGTCATAAAACATTGGAAGCTAAATTCAGGTCTTCCAGAACATTTAAGTCACGGGATTGTGAGAACACCGTAAAGATGAACACCTACCCACAATGGCAGCTACACAGAACAAACAGAACTTGATGGAACAGATGGTGGGGCCTGATAGTTCACAGTTTTGGACTTCACTGAAGATCTGAAGCAGGGCTAAGAACACATCTTATGGGCCATTATCCAACAGAGCATTTTTTCAATGTCAAATTACCAAATTGAAGGCAGAAATATTTCACAAAAATTAAGCAGAAAATAAACTAAAAGTCATGCTATGTTGCAGTATTTGTTTTCTAATATTTTAATATTTTATTGTTTTTTGTCACAGAATATAAGTTACAGAAAATAGACTTCTTTTATTTTGTTTGATCTGAACTTTTCAAAATATTTTCATTGTCCTTTGCAATGGAAAACACCTTTGAAATTGGGTGTCTATGCACAAAAGCGAAGCATCCCTATGAAACCTTGCTGAGATCTTTTTGTTAAACAGACATTTAAAAAAAAAAAAACACAACCCTTCGACTTGAGCTTAAACATCAAACCCCATGTATTAAACACATATAGTATTTCCTGCTCCGCATCAGGATCTCTTCAGGTGCATCTCAACTGTCAAATAGGATGTCCTCTTGTTATGCTCAAGCCATAGTCCCCGATTGGCCCACTGAACACTATCTTTGTTTGTTCCTGGGCTCTTTTTAGGAACCGTTCCCCTGGCAAGCAAAGGTGTGCATGGAACAGAGGATCGTTCAAATCCATGGTCTGCATGTTTGTTGTGTTCAGCTAGACATCTATTAAGTAGTGCAATGCACAGGGATAGTAAGATGGAGTTTGAGCATGACAATCCCAACAGAGCTAAAACGAGAGAAAAGAAACACATAGAAGATCTGCAAGCCATACTAGTGTGATTTAAGTACAACTGCCACATCTGTATGATCTCCTTTGTGACAGGATGTAGTGGACAAAAGGAAAAGTACAGAAATGGTCTTTAGAACACAGATGAAAACAACATCATGAAGAGATCTTGGCTTGTTATTTTCCTTGAAGAAGAAAAGAAAGAGGCTGTTGTTCTTGTTAATGGAAAATAGAACTTGTACTCATTTTTAAAATACAGGTATCAGAAAGAAATTTTTCAACGTCCATTTATGGCTCAATACTTTCCATCAAAAAACCACCAGTTAGTCATTTGTTCCTGCCAGATGAAGGCCATATAGAAACTTTTCAACAGCTGGTAACAGTCATCTTCCAGTTCAGTTAGTTGTTTTTAGCAAGTATGACTTGATTATAACTGACCATTCACTCTTGAAGACATATAAAGGAGTGGCCTCAGATCAATTGAGTCACTAGGAGTAATTTTTGATGTCAGAATGAGACACCATTAATACTTTTGCCAGAGAGATCAAAACCAGTGACTTAGTAGCAAGACAGCTGATGCTGTGAAGAATTCACACACAGAAAGATCCAGGATGGGGAGGCTGTTGGGCCAAAAAGCAGCATGAACAGTAATAGAATATGGTGCTGCAATCAGTTTATTTCCACCTGGATCCATATACGGCAAAGAATCAGTTCCATTTGATTGCTCAGGACAATCATGCCTCTACCCCTACAGGTAGAAGACCACCCAATCATTCCTTTTTCCAGAAAGTTTATCCGTAAGCTAAGCTCACACACAAGTGAAGAAAGGTTGCTGTGGGGTAGCATGCTGACACCATCAAGTTTCAGGCAGAGCCTCAGTTTCCTAGGTATCATGAGGCAGGCTGTACACAGAGCACACCCCTCCCAACACTGGTAGGTACATAAGGGGAATATATTAAATGAAAGTACAATCTATACAAAGATGCTAAGGAAATGGTCAGGATACAATTTTTCCAGGTAAGGATAAAGCTATCTAATGATAATCATATAAGGCAATTAACTGGTAATCTGGGACACTAAAGGAGGGCTCCAAGCCCTTGCAATGAAAACACACTACTGAAATTTTCTAAGAAAAGCTGCTTCTGTTGAAGTCAATGGTAGTTCTACAATTGGCTATATTTTGAGAAGGCTTGGCTTCTTTCCCAGGCAGAATCACTTCACTTTTTGTAAGATGATTACAAAAATAATAAAGTCTTCCATTGGTCTCTAGCAACTGCTGCATTTTTTCCTGTGATACAATATTAAGTAGAGAAGGGCAAACCTGCTTAGAAAATAAAACAGTGTTCTTTTCCCCATCCCCCCAAAACCAAACAAAACTACATCTCCTCCAAGCAAATATTAAAAGAGGTTTCGGTATGTTTATCCTTTTTCTTTTTAAATGCATAACCTCTCTCCATTTTTTTTTCCAAAATAGCATGAGTAATATAGTTATTGCAATGTTTCTAGCCCAGCCTAAGGCGTAAGTGTGAAATCTTATAGAAAAGCTTTCCACTGTAAAATGCTAAACTCTGTTTTCAACCTTAAGTACCTCAGACAAAGAAAGATTTTCCAGTGCAAACACATCAAATACTCATGCTTTCCTCATATACTTTGTGAAAAGTCATCTTTTACAACAACAACAAATGATAACTCATACTGTCAAAAGTTTTCTCTACATCAAGATGAGGAAAAAAGAGCCAAGGTAGCACTTCCTTCTAATTCTGTGTGTCTGATATTCTCTAGAAAGAGAGTCAGCAGCCTGTAGCGCATGCACAGATTCAGCATTTAGCATACAGCATACCACAAAGGTCACATGGGGATGGGAACCAGGAGCAGATGGAATCTGAGAAAGGCAACAGCTTCCAGGTCTTAACTCCTACTTCCCACCAGCTGCCCCAATGATCAACTAATAAGCAGTGTCTTGCCCCTTTGAAGGCACGTTCATACCCAAGTATAGGTTCCGTGCATTGGCTTTGGCACAGTGAACACAGTCATCTGCCACTATAGTGCTGACTGCTCAAAACATGTTGCAGCCACTGAACTGTGGCATTTTCCCTGATTTTGCTCCTCTGCTCTGGCAAAGTAGAGCCAATGGCTGAGACATCTCTGCCTTTAATTGTTCTTGAGCTGTAACTTGCCTTGCATCCCCTTCAAATTGTACAATACAGGTAAATCAGCTCACCCTAGCAAGCACTGATCAGATGAGGTCTTCAAGACCTCTTTGAGGTAATCCTAGGTAAGGATTCAGTGCAGGTTCAAGCCTGAATTTAATTTGTAATATGTACATGAATTACAATTTAATATGTAATTCAGATTTAATCTGAAGAGCAACACTTTTCAAGCCCTTCTGAAATAATACTGGGACAGGTAACCTCTAATTTGACAAAAACCAAATTTGGCACACTATTACTGAGAGGCTGGCCTCAGTCTAACACACACAATTGATGCTTTACAGTATAATCTGCATACTATCAATCATTCTTCTGGTAGGCTCAGTGCTAACTAACTGAATAAAAGTAGCTACAAAATACTTTGACGAGATGATTCAAAGAAGTGGCTTAGCCTAATGAGCATACAGACCCAACAAGTAAATTAGCAATGCATTTTAAAACAATAAGACAGACTATAGCAGCCAAGTAGTGATTTAAAGAATCAGTTACATTCATATGGTAAACTCTGTGCAAATACTAGCTTAAAGGTTTTAATTTCACTTTTGAATATTTTTATCTGAGGAACAGCAACATTGTCATTATAATGAACTCTTCTCCCAGGCACACATTACACTGGGTGCTGTTCAAAAATTCCAAAATGTAGGTAAAAGAATTCTTAGTTGGATTTCCATTGTTCCTGCTTCTTCTCCATGACCCACCCAAACACACAGAGATATACAGTCAAATTTTGTCTGGGTCTTAGACAGACAAAATGGACAAGAAGAATTCTATTCAGTTGGCGCACCTCTGTAGGGTATGGTCATCATTTGTTCCGCAAAGATCTTTAAATAAAGGATCAGCAGCCAAAGGACATTTGTTAGCAACCTTCAATGTCAGACAAGGATGGACTGCGGCTTCAAACTCTCCCTCCTGCTAACTCACAGAACAGTACTGAGTAGGAGCTAGGGAGCTATGGCTCTTCAAAGGGATAGCAACAACAACCTGCCAGCACTATATTATACCTTTCAAGGACAATTACACCTTTAAGTGAAATTACTCTGAGCAGTAGTCAGGCAGGCAAGCAGGCAATCAGGCAGGCCATTCCATGGCCTCAAAATATAACCTTCTTTTGGAAAAAAACCCCAACATTTTCATACATGTATCAAGAAATAACTGTATACATCAAATGCTGAGCTATGTAGATACATTGCTTTGGCATTTATCCTGCATTCCTCAAAAAAACCCCCAAAACAAAAAACCCTACAACTATACATATTTAAACAGCTAAACTATATCCTTTTTTAAGCTACTGAGACCAGAACTAGTAAAAAGAGAGGTTAGTCCATGATAATGAAGGAAGATCAAGGAATAATTCGAAACAACTCAATTTTGAAGTCAGAAACATTTACATTATTTGCATCAAAAAAGACCAAATAGGAACGCAGTCACGTATTGCCAATATTTCTGCCAGTGTTTTTGGGATAATGCTGTACCTAGGGCAAAATAACTCTGTCAGCTATTTTTCTGAGAAGCTGCAAGGATTAATGCTAGCTCTATTTTTAAATACTTGGGAAGTATTCAAATAGAATGACAGTGAGATTAAGTCAGACAGAAAAAAAATATATTTTCTTTGCAGACAGTATAATATTGTTAATAGCCACTTAAAAAAAAAAAGATGACTCCTTTATGATTTGAAGTTCATTCAAAATGTTCCACTAAAAATGAAAGCAGAGAGAACATTCACTGATGTACGTAAACGGTCTGTACAATGTAACGCTGGTAAACAAAATGTCACTATTTTCAAACCCAGCAGTAAAGAAAATAATTGCTCTTTGATATCAGCCTCCACATTGTGATGGATGGAGCTGATTCTGTTCAAGCAAACAACTTATGTCCAGCATTATAATGTTCTATAACTACAAACTATCAAAAAATTGAAAAGATTAACATATTCCACCAATTAATATGGAAAGTGAATGAATACCTAGTTTTCTCTGTGCACTATGGTAACAACCATAAAACTCTAAACTTAGGAGCAGCAGTTCTAAGTTATATTCACAATTAAGACAGCAACACTCTATGATACAAAAATATCAGATGAGAAAAATTAAATAACAAACAAGAAAATTATTTACTGACATAGTAAGTGAAGTTTTGTTTTCCACTTACCACTTTAGGTTCAAAATCAATCCCTTCATGAAGTTTAAATTCATCAAAAAACTTACAAGTCATGAAGATTTTTTTTTTTTTTTCATAATTTATACCTGCTATCTCTTCTTCAACACAACTGTTAGCTCAGGACAGCATACCTGAGACAGGCAAACTTTCAGCTAACCTAATATTAGTGATATAAGCCACACTGTGAAACTCTTACAGTTTGCAACCCCAAATATTACTTTCAGCCTTTTAAGCTTGAACTGTGGTGGCTGAAGAGCAAATGCAGGTCAGCTGTTGTTGTGACTGCCTCATGGTAAGTTCCAGCTGAGGTGAACTGCTGAACACTTCTTAAATGGTGTCAGCTAGAGTTGTCAGGAGATCATAAGCCAGAGCCCCAAGCAATTTGATTAGAATCAGAGAGTAACTGGATTAGTGGAACTACTGAATTAGTATTTGACGAGCTGTATAATTCACGTATCTTCACAGCACTACTAGCACTAACACTCACAACATGAATTAGCATCCACCCCTTCACGTGCCAGGTGACTCAAGCCTCACTTAAAACAAAGAAGAGATTTGTGCAAAGGTTTGCACTGAAACTGGTGAAAAAATAAAAAATAACTATACCTTAATCTAGCAATTCAGTAAAGATGCTTGCCAACGCTATTGGCATGTTATCATTATTTTATTTTCTTCCATTTTAACCAACATCAACAGGCAAAGTTGAGAGCTATTCTCTCCTAGAGGCAAGGTACAATCAGTCAGACAATTGGCGGTATCTTGTCTCTGTGAGAGGTGAAAGACTTATAGAGCCCAGCACACAATGAATGCTGGGTTCAGTGAGAGAAAGGGGCCCTGCCTTCCATAGGGGCAGAAACTGCAGTCAGCAGCACCTTGACTCTCTGGGAGCATGTTTGCCAACTCTGTTGTCACATATTAGTTTGTAACACTGAAAAATGTCATGCACTGAAGGAAGGCAAAATGCCCTCCTCAAGCAGCTGCAGGAAGCTGGCCCATCAAGATAAGCCATATCTACTACTTTTTGAACATCAGAGTGTTGGCAGTATGCTTCTGTCAGGGCAGTCTGAGCGCAAAACTTCTCTCTTGTACTCCTACAAGCTACGGGGGTGCCTATTCAGGTTTTAGTCATACTCTAGACAAATCTGAAGATTCCTTCCAATCATGGGCTTGCTAGACTTCCTGCCTAGAATTACAGTGAATTAAATAAAGAAACACAACTTTTGGCTTTCATAGTAAACATAAAAAAAAGTTCATTTAAAATGTTTATTTTAAGTGCCAAAAGGGTTTTTTTGCTGTTCCTTTTTTAAATGAAGTTGTCTGTTTCTAAATTTCAGTCAAAAAGCTTAGGTTCCAAACTCACGAGCTTTATTGTAGATTTTCATATTTGTAATGATCAAAATGCAACTTGAAACAAGCCAACTATAGTGAAATCAGCTCAGCCATGAAACAGGATTGCAGTTAGAGCTTTATCTGCCTTCATCCCTACAATTATTCCACAGGAGAAAGACAGAGTAAGTTATGTTACTATTTATAGTAAAAGGAAATGATAAATATGAGCACTTAGTAAATAGTAGGCAATAGAGAAAATGCAGTAATTTGGAGTTATGTCTTCACTAATATCTAGTAATTCACAGGTGGCATGTTACATCTGTGTGCTGCATTTTATTTGACATGTTCACAATCCTTCTTAAGTCAGTCACAAATCCAAACACAGTTAGCAGACAGGGTATTTAATAAAATCAGATTTATAAAACTATTACTGTGTGAAACTGCTTTTCATCTATTAAATTTTTCTAATACAAAACCAGCTACTCAAATCAATAGAGAAAGAAAAACAATAAATAATGAAACTATAAGAAAATAATTGAGATGTTATCAAAGCTATAAATACATCAAACATTTCTGATGATATCATAATGCACTCTACATGTTTTTCCCTTTTTTTCCTTCACAAAACCTCTCCCGCTATCTGCAGTTCCTAATCATTTATTCTATAAATACAGCTTAGTTGACTAAGGCTGAAACGTGCTAAGATGCAGTAACGTTTCAAATTCATACATGAAACAATTTGGAAGCTTCCCCCAGGCATTCGTGGCTGCAGCTCCCGCTGCTCTGCTACCCACAATCCCCCCATTTACCTGCTCGCTGGGCTGCCTCAGCCCTGGTCAGGAAGTGGTAAAGCTGATCCAGCTTATCAGGCTGCTCCTCCAGGGACTTCTGCTGCCATATGGCTGACCCAGGCCCTGCAGCCTCCCTCAAGGCATTCCACTTCTGTATCAGAGCGAGGAGCTTGGAGAAGGACTCGTGATAACCCTGTCGCAGCATGTCTATGCAGATGTTCTTCTTGTATGAATTCCTGTTCCTGGGAATAAGAAAGATAGATTTTAAGCCTTTAAACCTGTATTCTGTTCTCCACCTTACCAAATAAGTACAGATAACTAAAACAGCTTTCAGGAAGAGACATCTGCAGTTCAGCAGCAGGGAAGGGGGAATTTTTCCCCCGCTCAGAAAGCGTTCTGCTAAAATACGATTACAAATGTCATACCCTAGGGAAGTAAATATGGCAATAATGAATAAATACCTATATATATATTGAAAACATCTTAAAAATATACTGGTATTCTTTAGCTGGTATTGGTAAAAAAGGCTGACTGATGGGACCCCCCCCCCCCATGTTTACATTAGCTCATGAAAACACAATGAACTCTTAGTTTCCTTTAAAACAGTGCACAGGGAAAAATGAGGCACATTCCACATGTCAAAACAATGTATATGTTAAATAGTTTTGCTGTAGGACATGATGGCTTGGTTTAAAACGTCAAACAAATGCTATGCCAGAAACATAATCATTAGATATTATTTTGCTTCTGTTTAGCATATAACTTCAGCTGGGACTGGTTTACTGATGCAAAAGTTTGATAATTTCTCCCTAATTTTAAAATCAAATTATGTAACGATGAATTTATACCAGTTATCTCATTCATAAACTCTGATAACATATATGTATCAAAAAGTTGTGTAATCAAATATTCTCAAGAGATAATATATCTTTTGAGGTACTATTTATGGAAATAATACAAATATTTCTTTTATGTGGCATGAAACAATCATTGTGTCTTATCCTGGAGAAAGCTATGAGTCCAATGGGACTGCCTGCAACACTAAAGTACAGATGTAAAGGTTTGCAGGCATAGGTATCTAGTGTGAGAAAACAAACCTTTGTTCCAGTAAAATGGCAAGGACCCAGATGTGTTAATTTTATTTTGTATATTCCATTAAGTTTTCAAACTGTTTTCAAGACTGTCTTTTTAGATTAAAATCCATTTAACTTGAAATTCTCAGTAGCTTTAAAATAAATAAGGAATTCTGAAAACTGAGATTTACAGTGTATGTAATAAATTCAGATGACCTCATGCTAAACAATAGCCTAATGAAGCTAATACTTCTAGCCTACAAAGAGCTACTGCAGTTTTTTAACAATGCTAATAAGATGGAAGTGATGTAAAAAACTTCTTAGCTAGATGCCAAATAAATAAACAGTAATGTGAGATGTAAGAAGTAAATAATCTGCATTATTTCATATCTAATATGATTAAAATAAAATCTATTAATTACTACATAGATGCACATTAATCCTTCGCATATATTTTTTACTTTTCAGTTGCAGAACTGAACATAAAAATATTACAAAATCCTGATACAATTTAGACTAGACAGTACTGAATTTATGTTTACTATATAAATAGGTGGTTTTTGAGATTGAAAAGCACACATTGTTCACACAGACAAGGGAAAATATATAACTGTTCTGTACCAGAAAACATTTGCAGCATTTATCTTAGAAAAGTAAATGAGAAATATCTTTAAACATTTCAATTTTAATTTGCCAGAATATGCTATATTTGTCATATATCAGATGCACAGTGTATAGCTTCAAAATACTGTAAAGATATTATGTTAATACCATACAATGTATTCTCTACTCTGTATATGGAATACTTTCTTTTTTCTGTTTTAAAATTCTAACTAAAAACAAATTGAAGAATATAGGTAAAAAAATCCTACCAACTTCCAAAGGCCTAGAACTGAATCCTACACTAACAAAACTCAGAGCAGCGGAATAACAATCTACATAGCAGACACACATACACGCATATTTATATAATGTGATCTATATATGTGTATATGTGTGCATGCATTAAATCATTAGATGTATTGGAAGTGGACAAGAAAGTACGGCTAAAAGATCTTAACAGTGACTAAACAAAACATAATTCAGTTCATTTTTAACACTCACTGCATACTCACTGAGCATAGTACCAATATTCGTATAAATAGAAAAACTGTGCCCATGCAACACACTATTTCCTGTAGACTGATATATTTTACTTGAAGTCGAAGCACATTTTCCCCACAAGACAGCATTATTAGCAAACCAATACAGGAAAACAAAACATACAATAAAAATAGGTCAGTTTTAAAAATTAGTGTCAATATTCTTTTAATAAATCCCATCCCAATTAATAAAGAAATTGAAATAATGTTGAAGTAATCATATGGTACAGAGCACATTTTTTTTCTTAGGCAAAGATAACTGATTTTAACTCACACGCAATGAAGCTATCTACTGTATAACCATTCAAATTTTAGAAGCATAAAGATAAAAGTTATCTCTCAGTTATACTTAAAAACAGAAAATACACAAAGCGCAAAACAATAATACTTTTGTTTTCTTAAGTTTCTGCAGTATATAAGCCACAAGTGACTGATCACACAGAAACAATAAAACAGGGATAGAAATGAATGGTATTATGGGGACGAACGGTATTCATGACACCTAAGAGAGCTTGACACTGCAATGAGTTCTGAAATTGTTTCAGTTATCAAAGTGGTTCCAGATGAAAATGCCAGTGTCCTTTTTCCCAACAAACAGTGCTTTCAAACAGAGGAGTAGCGCAGGTGACAGTAGTGAACTTTTCATGATATCTTGAGATAAACTATAAATCCTCAATCCTCAAAATCCTTTTCATACTGCTTTTCATGATGTCATGCAGCATGTAAAATGAGAGGTTAAACAGAACATCCCATGTTTCACATAACCGAAGATTACTTTCTTCCTAATATCAATGTCAAAAACTGATACCTAATTAAACGTAGATGATTTATTTTATAAAATCCAACTGTTAACAGTGTGTTTCTACCGCATTAATAAACTAGTTTGCACTAAACCTTTGGAACCTTGCTACCTAATAAATTATGATCTATTATTAAACAAGTAAGTTTGTTTTTCTGCATTGCGTCCGCACCGATTTTCGGTTTCCTTTGAACAATTATGTTACTTCGAGAAGCGAAATAGGAAAGGACTGGCCTTTCCTCTGGTTGGAGACGTTCGAGAGGTTTAATGGTCTCTGGGGGCATCTACTGGAAATCTGGAAAACTGCAGTGAGGACATGTTAATCCCGCGGCTGTCAGCGCAGCGGGGCACGGCCGCAGAACAAAGGGAGGCAGGGGCAGGGATCAGCGCGGGGCGCGCAGCCCTGCCAGCCCGGCGCAGCAGAGGAGCGGGGCTGCGCTCCCTGCGCTGCGCTCCCTGCGCTGCGCTCCCTGCGCTGCCGCTCAGCCCCACAAAAGCACAGCGCCAAAAACATGCAAACGTTGCCCGCACCGTTGCCTGCCCGCAATTAAACTAGCCGAATTAGAATGAGCGGACAGCTTTGTAACGTTAGCTGTGTTCGATTTCAAAGTTGAACCGGGATACGAATATAAACCTATAGTCCTCTTTCCCCTTTGGATGATCAAGTGTGCATGCTACGAGGAAAACATTTCAGATGTGTTTTTAAAAGCAAATTATTTTTTAATGAAATCTGGAGCATGTCTGTGCAGTTATGGTTAAAACAAAGAGAACAATTAATCTGTTTTTAATTTAAAGCAGATTTGGTTTATTTCTTTTTAATCCATGAAATTCAGCAGATGAAAACCATAATACTTAAACATAGATGACACTGAGAAGCCATCGTTCCTCTGACTGTACACTCATCTCTGTCATCACTGGAAACCCTGCTGAAGTTGCTGGATGGTTGTTTACACAGGCTGGGTAAAACACTGAAATGAGGTCCACTTAGTGGATCTGGCTGGGTATCCTGCATTTGTCCTACATCAGCAGTTACGGTGATGCAGTATTTTATGCATGAGGTGCTGAAAAATTCTCTGCAGTTCTGTGTGTGTGTTGGGGGGCAGGGGGCATCTGTCAGAAGAATTTTCAGCAACAAATAAATAACGACCAAAAGTTAAAGTTGCCAAGTTGCCATTTTAGTGGTACCATGTTATAGATGATGATTTCGTGTAGTATAATATCACACGGGTGGAAGCCGCTAGTTATTGAATGTGGATCTGCGAGCTTGAAAAGGCACTGCTATTGTTAACACTGTGCTTTAAGCGTACCTGGATATTGCTACAGGCATTTTACTTTCCTTAAACTATACGTATAACTAAACTATATGGGTTTCTTTTATTATTATCATTGCTATTCTAAAATGAAATACAGTCATGCTGAGGAATCACAGAAATCTGATTCTAATCTGCCGTTACCAGTGCAGAAATCATAAATACTAATTTTCAGCAAGGCTAATGAAATTACACTCTTGTTGCAATCTTGAGGACCTTCCCATGTTATGGTATTGTACTTTTACAAGACTCTTAAGCAATGCTGGGAGATCAGGACAGTACCATTCTACATTCCTTTTAACTTAAAATCCTGCACAACAAGGCTATTTGTATTCTACCCTTTACACTGAAAAAGAGAAAGAAAAAAGAAATTAAGAGGCCAAGAGGCAGGTACTGGTGTTAGAAACAATCAAAATAGTCAGTATAGCATAACAGAATTATTTATCATGAGCTTAATTCTCCATGCCTCCTGTCTGGTGTGGTCAATTACAGACATGCAAAATAGCTGCAAAAGTCCACTATTTTCAGATGACAGATTTTTTTTTTTTATATCAGAGTACGTATCTTTAGATTTTGTAGGATTTAATTAGTACTATAGGTTAATGCCAGCTGCTGATTACAGTACAAGTGTACCATAGCAATTCCATTTTGTAAAGCACAAAATGGCATGGATTAAACAATGATAGTATATAAAATATTAAAGTGTACTTCCAGCATAAAATAATTACTCTACCAATTATTACAATGTTTAAAAACTGTATTCAAATAGGTTTCATCCACTTGGGATTTCCTTCTGCAGTTGGCAAGTCAATGACTGATATAAATGCCTTAGATAAGGATCACAAAATTATGAAAAAATAATCAATATATTTTTGCTTAAGTTTATTTAAACAAATACATTTTACTCCCCCCCATTTCCTGTCTATAAATCTACAAGAAAATTAAAAGTACGTCAAGTATGTGAATACTTAGCTACTTTGTGTTTAATCTATATGCAAACAAACACAGCATAAATAAGGAAACACCAGAATTTCCTCACTGAGATTTGAAAAATATATACATTAAGTAAAATTAAATATACTATACAAAACACTAAAAAGCCAAGCATGCTGTAAGCATTTAT
Organism: Ciconia boyciana; assembly: GCF_034638445.1. Classification (NCBI taxonomy): domain Eukaryota; kingdom Metazoa; phylum Chordata; class Aves; order Ciconiiformes; family Ciconiidae; genus Ciconia; species Ciconia boyciana. The sequence goes on along the minus strand of NC_132938.1, from coordinate 68,713,457 downwards.
AACTTTAGGCTGCTCTTCCTAAGAATCAAAAGAGGAATTATTATTTAGTTATAGCTGGACAGCCAAAAAACATAACGGTTTTGCAACACCATTAGCGACCCACATCTAAAATATAGTTAAAACTTCTGCAGGGCATTGTTGAAGACAAAAAGCACTTATGCAAATACTTGGTAAATATGGAAGCTGAAGATTTCACTACCGCATTCAGCGATGCTACGATCCAGGTTACAGTGGTATTAAACCACGTACTCACACTGCTGAAATCTACGTTGTCACGTGTCTGGGCTGCACTCCACTGAAGTTAGGTACATAGCTAACTTGAAAATATATCTGAGTCATCCGAGTATCTGAGTTCAGTATGAAAATTTACATATATAAGTACTTTGGTGAGTCAAGCCCTCAGTTGGTCAAGGTACATTTTCACCACATACTGCTACTTATACAAAGCTATTTAACTGAATCAGGGCACAGCCCTCTTTAATCCTAGTTTAAAGACTGTCCATTTAAATGCTTTTCTTTTAATGAAATATTTACTGGATGGTAATATTTTAAATTGTAGACTATAGTAATCTCATTAAAGATAAGGAAGTACAGTAAATGCCATTAAGTAGTAATAGATGGTTAGCTTACACATCAGAATTTTTGATTACTAAGGCTGAGAATTAAATTATATTGGGGTGGCATGCATGCTTTTTAATTCCAAATTATAAAGCTGAAATAGCTAATATCCTAATACAAAAAGCATAAAATTCACCAAACCCCCAAGTGTTATAAAAAGAATTCCCTACTCTATATAGTAAATAAAAAATATTGCATGACAATTTGTACATACCATGAGAGGGAAGAACATCTACTTGAAACTGACTTTTGTAACAATTCAGATTTTTTAAAATAAGAAAAGGTTTATGGAGCTATGTGTTCAGAACTATTAATAGAAAGATGAAAATAAAGTATATGAGAAAATAAATATATAGGTACTTTATACCTATATATGTATAGCTATAATATATGTATAGTATATATGTATAGCTACAATAACTTTCAGCATAAGTAATGCAGGATTTTTCATCTACTGCCTCACAGACTCTGACTGTTGTCAAACCACACTTTAACATACATCATGCAAAGATGGATGCATAACCTGTCAGTAGGATCCTGCAAAGAACACATAGATTGAACTTGCTTCCTTTTGTTCAAAGCTACACTGCCACTTTAACACTACATAAAATGAAAAATTAATAAATTACAAACATCAAAGGATGACACAGAAAAAGTATTTTAAAATGAATGTAAGTACTGTAATAATTAAGAATCCTCATTAACCCAGAAAATGGAAATATAAATTTAGCAATGAATTTTTGGAACATTCTGTCCCTAAACTTAAATGCAAAGAAAGCACTAAAAAGAAAGATAAAAGTGCTACCCTTATAAAAATGTTCTTCATTCAAGAGCACACACACCTGTGATTATTTCAAGCATAATCAGAAAAAAAAATTATCTTCATTAATCTTTCTGCTTTTCTTTCTAAATTAATTACGCTCATTAACAAAAAGTAATTCCAACCATATTTTATGGACTATTATTTATCAAAATGAAGTATTTCTCAACTTTCTCCTTTTATTTCAGAGCTGACCTAATGGACTGAGAGCCAGAAACTTCTGAGTTTGGAACCCTTTCCATTTGACTTGCATAATATCAGAGAAGTCATTAAATTTCTCTGCAGGTTTCTTTCACAGTGTGCAAAATTATCTTTAGAAAAAGATAATCATAATTATTTACTTTCTGTATCTTCTCAAGCTGATGCTATGAATTATCATAAAACCCTATACAAGGCTATGCATTTATTATACTATTGCTATGAACAACTCCCACAGTATTTTTGCTCTTGTTTATGAGATCTCATACAAGTCCCCAACAGAACTTACTCAGTAGTCTAAGGACAAATACACCACACAGAGATTAAGAGTAAAAGAAAAGAGAGGATTTTACACAATTCAGAAGGATTCACTGTGAGAATTATTAGGAAGTCATGATTGTACCAAGGCAAATTAGACTGTCTTTCGTTATTTCAGACTCTTTTTGTATGTTAGAGATGCTTCACCTTTATGGAGTGTTTTAAAAATAAAAGTCAGTTGTGTATTGCTTGTACGTTATCTTCAGTACTAAATATTGTTGAACTACTGAGAAATTAAAGCACTAGAAAACCGTAAGACCAAACTTAGTAAAAACAACAAGTTACATAAAAAAAGAAAAACTTCAGCTCACTGTGTTCTTCTTTATTAAAGTATGTCATGTATTTTATCTTTGCAAGAGTTTGATGAGTTTTTGCAAGTAAAATTCTGTTTCCTCTATACTTGCTAATAGTCATGAGAATCTGTAGTTTGCACCTTCCCATTAAAAATGTATTGTATTTTTTGAAATTATTCACCCCGCCTTTTATCCAGATCATGTCTTTGAAAGGAGGAAATAGATAATAAATGGAATAATTCATGATTTCCCATTAAATATGAAACTTTCTTTTGCAGAGTTTAGAAAATGAAGTTCTACATAATGTACAGAAGTTGATTAGAACTTTTTTTAACCTTTTCAAGAAAAACCTTTCACATTACACAAACGCACAGAGAAGTTTCTTTAGGAAAGGCAAACCATTCACTTCCCACACAGTTCTGTTCTTTAGATCACTGCCTAATTACACTAAATAATATGTTTATCAGGCCTGAAATTCACAGAGATCATTCATCTGACCAAAAAGAATGTGTGCCTCTAAGTGCTAAAATCTCTTTTTGAAAGTTGTTTAATAAACATTGAATCCTGGTCATGGCAGGCAAGATTGTTAAGAATTATTCAGACAGAAAAAAAATACATATTTAAATAATATTGTGAAATAAATTTAAAATTTATCATCTAGCTCAATAAGTGACTTGTGCCATCTCCCTTTCCACAATCAGCGGGGAGTTTGGGATAGAGTGCCTTAATTTAAAATTTCTTTTACTATGAAAGGATACATTTCTTTGGTTCTGATTCACCCTTTTCCATAGTTTTTAGTATTTAAAGGTGAAGAAATATCCTCATAAAATGTAAATGAGTTGACACAACATTCCACCAGTTCTCAACCAGAGTAATGTGAACAAAGAGGGTCATAAGGTGCTCACAGGTCATATCCAAAGATTGACATCAGCAAGAACAGTAAAATCTTACTAGGACCTGAAAGTGAAAGGGAAAGAACAGTTTAATTCTTTCTTTTGCTGCTATGTCCTTCTTTAGCTGCCTTGAGCTCCCCTCTCTCCCTCTGTCTTCATAGCGTTATACACAGAAGAAATGGAAGCAGCTCAAATCAGTGCATTGCTAGAACCAAGTACTGTGCAATCAAGGACTGAAGTACAAGGGAAAAACAGAATCTGCACCTACTCATTATCCGTCTGTGTCTGAAATTGCTTTTTGCAAGCTTTCTGGTAATAGCAGCTGCCCCTCCTCCTTCCTTGCCTTAACCCCACAACAAGATACTTTTCCTAACCCTTATTATTGGCAGTGCCCCTTCCCTGTCCCTTGAGAGCCTCACTCCATAACACAGAAATGGTCAAATCCACCTTACAACACTAAATTCCCAAGCCTAAATTATGCATGTTCAAATTGGGAAGCACCAGTAAAGATTTCAGGTTGTGAAAAAGAAAACATGGCATTATGATAAGCTGTCAGTGAAAAAAGGTCCCAATCTATTTGTTGAGTAAAAGATTTCATAGGTCACCTATGAAGTCACCTTACTAATTTATTTAGTAGAGGTGACAGCTACTAAAAAGTCTGGATTAATCAAAACCCCAATCAGCTATTTGTGTTCAGCTTCCTTAAAGAACTGGTCCATCAATGCAAAAGACTAGAATAAAGACAAATAGAAAAGCAAATAAATCTAAAACTGAGTACCAAAACTCTCATGATTTAAATAACTTAGAGGACAATATCAGAAGAAGCCCAGTCTAATAGTAGGGCTTACTAGTCTGTCATGGCTATGATGAAAATAAGGAATAAAAGACCCTTCAAGCTAGGTCTTCTCCTCTCCATCAGCCCGCAAACCCCATTCTTCTCCCTCAGTGGACTCTCCAGATCATCCTGGCCTCTAACCAGGTAAGGAAGTTTCTTCCTCTTTAGTCTCGGAGGACAGGTGGGGTTGAATATTCAGAGACCAACTGAAGAAGTAAGGGTGTAGGAAGGAAATCTTTTATTTCCACAAACTCATCTTGAGCACTAATGCTTAATCCCTCATTAATTTTCTGACATCTTTTTTCCTTAACTCTACCTACCTGATACTGACACTGAAAACAGCAGAAACTTGGGGGGGAGGGGTGGTAAATAATTTGTCTCTTTTAATTCTCTCACCGAAGAATGGAAAAATAATCTCCTATGAGATGGCACTAACAGAAGATTTAAGATTTCTTCTGGACTTGCTAGCTTCTTATAGAAATGCTGCCTCAGGAATTAGTGAATGCAACTCTCTAAGACTTTTACCTGATCCTTTTTACAGCTTTCAAAATTCAATAGTTCTCCAGTGTGGGATTCAGCAGTAAATGTACATGTCTACATCTGAGCTGGTCACCCTAAACTCTCTATATAAGCAATGGAGAGAAATAGGTGCTTCAGAAATATAATTCACCTTACTCTAAAGCAGCTGGCTGATTCCTAAAAGATGGGGCTCAACTAATCAAATTACTTATCCTTAATTATTTCCATTGATTATATGGGGTGATTAACCTAGTCCTCTGGATCAGTTAAACTTAGGTGAAAACCCCTTTGCTCTTTTTGCAGAGAAGGACAAAGGTCCTGCTTATGGAAGCAAAGGATTGCTACTATATTCACCAGTCATCACTCCTAGAGAAAAAATATTATATTCCAGTTTTCAGTATACAATCTGCAAAGTAGTTTAATGATTGATCTTCCCAGTATTAGCTGAGATGGCTGGCAATTGCTCTGGGGGTCACAGCCCACACGAGAATGAAAGCCTTTGCCTTTTTGTGTTCCAGATAATCTTGAAGTGGACCAGCCTTCTGGTGAATTCTAAGCAGAACAACCCACTATATCTCAAAAACATCTGATCGAATGCGTATAAGATAATCTTGTCTCCTGCCTGAAAAAGTCATATCAGAGCATGTCTTTACTGACACAAATTTATCAAGGCAAGCTTTCCACAACACTCTGATCCACCACTCACAAGACAGAAAATACAAATACAAATTTTCTGCATATCTAGGTCAGCCCCTACTGTCTCTGTATAATAATTTAGATGTCATCCAACTACCAATGAGTCCTGAATGAGGACACTAGAACTCCATCATCCGATTCACAGAAATACATCTAGTAAAATAGCTAATGTAATATTTTTACGTAACTACTAAACAAAGCTGTTCCTCTCATCAAAAAGACTTCAAAGTCTCTCTTTCTAGTCTTTAACTCTTTTTTTGATTATATGGTCATCTTTGGACAATTTTAATTTGTATGAAGAGGAGAGAACTGTTACTTGATCTTTCTGGCTCTGACAAAAAGATCAGGAAACAGGAATGACAATATCAAATTCTGGTCCATTTTAGGCTCCAAACTCATTTGAAGATTCAACCCTGGAATCAATCTCTTGATGGAAAATGCCTTACTTCACAGTTCATCATGAAGTTTTTGACTCTTAGATCAGTCATAAGGACAATTTTTAATTTTTACTGCAACCCGATTTTCAGCCATTAATGATTTGGTGAGTCAAGACCAAGAACAAAAAATATCAGGGAAAGCGCACTGTGGGCGAGTGGAGTCAGCCAACCTCCTCATAAGCTTACAAAAGCCTAATTATGTGGCAAGAAAGCAGTACTTTCTGCATTAATGGGAAACTTTACTTTTTTCCATTTCCAGCTTCTCACACCACATTCACTTATTTCACATTAAAGTCTTAGAGAAGGAAACAAAACAAAATCAATGAAAAAACCAAAGCAATATCCTGTTTTAATATAATTAAAGTACTATCTTTCTTAAGCACTGTTTTTGCTTTCTCTTCTATCATATCACCCTGGGACAAAAAATTATTACAAAGAAAAAAAAAAAGAAAAACATGTCCACATTTTTCCACAGAAAAATGAGATTATAACATAAGCACACTTAACAGAATTCCTCTCATTTGCTGAAGTTTGGAACAGAGTATAATACTGTATAATAGAAGGATAACTGCAACCTTTTTTTTCTTCAACTACGAAGAAACCAGATAATCTTAAAGAATATTGTGAAGGATACAATTTTAGAGAACAGCTTTAAAGAATGTTGCTTGTTTCCATAAATGTGATACTACTGTCGTGGTTTAACACCAGCCGGCAACTAAGCACCACACAGCCGCTCACTCCCTCCCTCCCCGTGGGATGGGGGGGGAAAGAATCAGAAGAGTAAAAGTGAGAAAACTCATGGGTTGAGATAAAGGCAGTTTAATAGGGAAAGCAAAAGCCATGTACACAAGCAAAGCAAAACAAGGAATTCATTCACTACTTCCCATAGGCAGGTAGGTGTTCAGCCATCTCCAGGAAAGCAGGGCTCCATCACGTGTAATGGTTACTTGGGAAGACAAACGCCATCGCTCCAAACACCCCCCCCCCCTTCCTTCTTCTTCCCCAGCTTTATAAGCTGAGCATGACGTCATGTGGTATGGAATAGCCCTTTGGTCAGTTGGGGTCAGCTGTCCCAGCTGTGTCCCCTCCCAACTTCTTGTGCACCTGGCAGAGCATGGGAAGCTGAAAAGTCCTTGATTTAGTATAAGCACTACTTAGCAACAACTAAAACATCTTTGTATTATCAACACTGTTTTCAGCACAAATCCAAAACATAGCCATACTAGGTACTATAAAGAAAATTATAAGACAATTCCAAGTCCAAGCTGGGTAAGTGGATAAGTCCAGGCTGGAGCAGGGGCAAGGGGAGGAGTTCATTGCAATGTTAAACCCTATAACCTGATGCAAAGGGAGCAGGGCTGGAGATTGTAATGGATATACCTTTAAATTGTTGTAACCCATTATTTGAGTTGCATGTTATAGGAATTACTATAGTCAGAACCACCTGAACCAATGGAGGACAAGAAGCAGTGCAAATGCAGCAGTAACACGACCTGAGCTGGCTTTGGTGCTCAATAACTCCAAGAAACACACCACCTCTCCTGTCCTGAGTGACCGCCATAAGAGATGGAACCCAAAGTCATGGACTAAATGAACTCAGTGGACATTTTGTGGACATTTATGGACATTTTACAGACATTTCACAGGGGTGGTCCACAGACTAATGGAATGATATCTGTGTGCTATATCAAAGGGGAAGAAGGAAGAGGGGGGACATTCAGAGTGATGGCGTTTGTCTTCCTAAGTAACCATTATGCGTGACGGAGCCCTGCTTTCCTGGAGATGGCTGAACACCTGCCTGCCCATGGGAAGGAGTGAATGAATTCCTTGTTTTGCTTTGCTTGCGTGCGCAGCTTTTGCTTTACTTATTAAATTGTCTTTATCTCAACCCACGAGTTTTCTTACTTTTACTCTTCTGATTCTTTCCCCCCCCATCCCACCAGGGGGGAGCGAGCGAGCGGCTGTGTGGGGCTTAGTTGCTGGCTGGTGTTAAACCACGACAACTACCCACACATTCCTTTATTTAGGAGGTAATAAATTTGTTATTTGCCTAACATGCACCAAAAAAAAATAAAGGGTGTTTAATATTAAGCAGGAGTGTGGCTACAAGAATTTGTCTTGACAAAATAATGACTCACTTATTAAGTTAACCTCCATATTAAACAAAAGTACAGATATTTAGGTGGCAAAAGAAAGATATCCTGTCCTTCTATAAAGAAACACAATAATCTGCTTCTGGAATGGAAACAATTTAAAAAAAACTACACAGCATATTATAAGCCATTTCTCACACTTTTTAAAATAAAAACTTCTGTTGTCTGCTGAGACATACAAAGCATAACATTGATTTCAGTAAGATCATTTAACAAATATGGCATCGCCTTACTTTATGAATTGGTTTAAAATTACAGTTGAGGCATTTAGTTTTTTATACCTAGATTAGCCTCCTACGAATAAAACTGTGTAGCTGCTAGTTCGTTACCATTTGTTTGCTCTCAAATGATTGTATCAGGTTTATGGAACAGCATTAGTAAATTACATACTATAGAAATTTTGTAACTGCTGAACTATTATCAAAAGCTAAAATTCTGAGAGTAATTAAATACACAGAACACGAACATAATCTTTTAAAAGATGTACTTAAAAAACCTCCATAGAAATAAACCAGAATACATATGATATTTCAGTTTGATCTTCTAAGAGGCTTTGACAACTTTGAAAAACAGCATATTACAAAACAGTAAGGAAACACCCTACTTCATGTAGGTATTGCAGAACAGATGATAAAATTCTCACTTCATTCTGGATTTCCTTGCTGGTTTCCTTTTCCACAACCTCCAGACTCAGGTTTTGGATATAAAAAGAAAAGTCTTATAGGAGGGGTTTTTTTGTTGTTTGTTTGTAGTTTGGGTTTTTTTAATAGCAGTAAAAGGCTGACCTAATCAAATCAGAGCTGTAAAAGGCACTTTGAAGCCCCAAGGCCCTCCTAAAATAGCAGTGACTTCTTGTGTAATCACAGAGAGAACAATTCTGTCCCTAGCACGGTGTGTGTACTGTGGAAATCCACTGGGGCTAAAGGCTGAAACAGCTCACTGGGAAGGCAAGTCAGTCTGCAACAATTGTCGAGGTGTAATGCTTACAACAGCACTGCATAGCTGGCATGGAACTAGGGTGACAGTAAGTGAATGTATGTATTTCTGTGCTTGCTCCCTGAGGTCTGATACTTCTTCCTCCCTCACAGAGCAACTACGCTACCCTTAATTCAGGGGACAGGACCTCTGTCAACACAGCACTGGCTTGGGAAGGATCTGTTCGTTATGTTGGTCCAGCTCATGCAGAATGTGACCAAGTCACAGACCAATCTTAGTTTCCTTCTCTTTAAGCAGGGAATATTTAAACCAGCTATGACACCTAGCATGATTAGTACAACAGCATGATTAAAGGTAACTGTCCCACATCACCACATCAACCATGTGTACTCACAGAGCAGTATCATGGCACTTCCCACTGCCTCACCTAACTCACTTTCCTGTCACTGTCAGGCTGCTCTCTCCCACAGACTGACCATAACAGAGTCTGTCCTACAGAAACAAAGGAATAAATTGAACTTTGCAAACCCTACGATGACATATTGAGAAGGTCCTGCCCAATCCCATCATTGAATTAATTTTTAGTCCATTATCTTTGAACCTAGTCTTAATTCAAATAAAAGAAGTAGGGTATGAGTTTGCTTTAAACAGATTGCTCTCCTAGATCATCAGACCAGATACGTTACAATCTTTGTACTGACAGTCAGAACACTTACTAGTTTTATCACATCACCATTGTAAAAATAAAGGCAAATTGGAGATGTATCACAGGAAAGGAAAGTGTGTCTGCTGGCTGGGTATTATATGGTACAGTTTTAGGACACTGCTAAAGTTATTACCCCTCAACTCAAATTTGGTAATTTTCTAGATTTTCATTTGAAAGTTTTTAGGGAAGGTTGGCGGGTACATTCTTGGGCTAGGAAGGAGAAAAGAAGCATGTTTTGCAAGAAACTAGCTGGTCGAATTCCTGTCTGATTGATAGAATGTTTCTATGCTGCAAGGGTGATCTTGCAATATTAATTGTTAAGGTGCTTAGAGCCCTTGTATATGCATCTTTTTATTATTTAAATATTGAAATAAATAAATCATCTCACTTAAGCAACCAGCAATTCAGATTTGTTAGAATTCTTTCATTAATTTTGATGGTGCTGAACCCCAGATCTGTTAAAAGACTCCAGAAGAATGAGTCAGTCGTAGTCTCTTGTAACTTCTAAATGTAAATACCTCAGCTGTAAGAAATCAAAAGTTATCTAGATTTCTTTCATTCATTGGGTTTTTAAATAACTAATGGTGTATTAAATGCTTCACCGCAGAAGTCAGCACTTGGGCTTGGCTAAATAATAATTCAATATTACAAGAAGGGGTACGTTGGTATACTAAGCTTCCACCCCAGAGGAGATGTGAAAGAGGCTCAGGAAAAAAAAAACAAGCCAAAAAAAAAAAGCACAATTTCAAATATAATTACTGACACAATCTTAACAATAATGCTACAAATATGATATAATACTTCGGTAAATATACAAATCAGTAAAACCAAGGAGTTAAATGCTTTGATATATTTAAGATCAGGAGAAATGAACCATCATTATTTAATATCAACTTCAATTTTTAAATGCCAAGTTCCACTAAAAAGGGTAGGGCCTAGGGAACTTTAAATTTAAATGATTATGATGACTAGAAACAAAGGAAACAATAAACTTATGGATGTTAAAATGCCTCAAAAAAAGCCAACTTACGCAGCAGCTTCTTGTTTTGACAACCCTTTGATATTCTTCGCCAAATAATCATCTATGCCATCTTTGTCTTTGATCAAATGAATCCTAAATTTAAATGAAAAAAATTAAAAGAAACACTGTGAGGTGCTAACATAGATTTCTGCAGCATGTATAATGTATTAGCATTGCCAAGTAGAGCTAAATACTGAAATATTGACAAAGTAATATATCAGACATTCTATAAACACATACAAATATCTTTTTAATTTTTTGGTCTGTAGCTATTTCAAATCTTTATTTCTGAAAGAAAACAGAGTTGGTATTAGATTTCAAGGACCTGGTTATCTGATATTTCTGTCTAAACTAGAAGAAATTGTGTATTAGCTAAATCAATAATAACTGATTAAGCTATCCGTATTTAAACTGTTTTCTAAACCAGAACCATTACATTTTTGCATTATCAGTATGGAGCAGAGTGGTCCAATCTATTTTATATTTAACTTTTTCAAAATTAAAAAAAAATAAAATCAACAAAAAAAATCCCAAACCCAACTCAAAATGTTTTCCTTAGTGCAATGCAGACTTTTAATACTGCTCTCAGCTTTCCACAGTTTGAGCAGCGTATTGCAAAAGGTGATCCACTAAGGGGGTAATCCAAAGAGCATTAAAATAAACAGCAAATTTCAGGATGCATGGATCTAATTTTAAAATTTGAACTCTACATCATTTCACCTTGCACTTGAGCCATCACCTCTTTGCATCTCCACTCTGATACACAAGAGATGCCTTGAATTTTAAAGGGTAATATGCACTTACTGACCATAAAGTGTATTTAAATAGATTCTGATATCCCAACTGTAGAGGATACTATCTTTATAAAAGTAATGTGAATTTATTTTTATTCTTCTTTAAAAGAGCATAAAGATTGTCTGGTTAATCACTCAAAGATAAAAGAAATTCAACATTAGTGTTCCACATAAATCTATTACTTTCCTCTTTGTCTGTATTGCACTGCTGTCTTTCATTACAGCGATGAGAGTAAATGCTTTTCATAATGTTAGCTAATATAAGCGTCAAGCTCCTTATTGCTCTGAGAATACCAAAGACACTTCATGAAGTTCATTTAAATGAAAACAAAATAGCTAAGCAATGTAGAGATATTTTGACATGTCTGTATTTAAAACAATGCAATAGTGAAAACTTCCGGCACAAATAGGGCATTTAAATTTGTTCCAGAATTTACTACTACTGAGCTGCACCAACAGAGGCTTATGCTTTCAAGCTGCACATAACACATCCATATGAGTTGCTGCTGACCATGCAAAATGTACACCTTATGGATATTGCCATAAAAATTCAGTTATAATCAATATCAAAATTTTCACACCAAAATAGTCACAATTTAGGAAGATACCTATTGTCATTAGGATAATGAAGATAAGGTGATTATTTTATATTTTAAGCTGATGTAAAACATATTTCAAGATACAATAGGTTTATATGAGGTAATAGAAAAATTGAAAAAAAGCATCTCTGGGTAATTAAATATGAAGTATTCTGTAGGCCACACAAAAAACCCTGGCTGACCTTCGTACTTTAAGACTGTAATAATGAGCTTTCTGCACATCAGTAGCACACAGAGAACACACCAGATATGGGGTGGCAGGGGGAGTCCAAACCCTCAAACCAAAACAGTCAACTACAACAAGCAAATTCCCAGGCATCACTATCAGCTTGCTGCAATTTAATCTACACTGCAGTTAAAAATCATCTCAAACTGGAACAAAGGAAAGCCTGATGCCTTCTCATTATCTCCTCAAAGGTATTTTAATAAAAACAATCAGGGGAAAAGCCCTTAGAACCATATACAATTTAAAATGTCACCTGCCTTATAGTCCAGGTATAAATTCTGAGTTCGGATTGGTAACACCCTCTAACTTAAAGACAACTACAGCCAAGGGGAAAAAAACAAAAGCAACAACCTGCACACCAATTACTGTTTACATAAGTTCTGCAATACCCTGTATTGGACTGATGCAACTACAAACAGAGTCATCCATCATAAAGAATTTAAGTTACTAAAAATAATAAATACTTATCTCCTCCTGGCTGTTTTTATCAATGATGTTAATGTAGCAATAGTGCAGAAAAAACAGGCAGATGATGCATAGGAAAAAATACACAGTAGAAAATTCCATCAACTCAAATAATCATTATTTAAAATGGCTTGTTATATGCAATGAGAATTAAAAAAATAAAAGTAATTAATGTGAGGAACTGAGATGGTGACTTGGAATGGACATTGTTTCTTAATAGAGAAATTAGGTGAGGATGGCACTGGCTAAGAGGCAATGTTTCTTTTCTTCCAGAAGTTGTCACTTGTTTTTTCCAAACTGTTTTAGCCTTATTTCTCCAGTGTTTCCATGATGACTCACTATATTTCATAAATAGTTTATAAAAAAGTCTATTTCACCTGTAAATTGGCTCCTATTTAATTTTAAATCGCTCATTTATTAAAGACAAATATATTTTAATCCAATGGACACCTATCCCAGAGTTAACATTTTACACCATGCGTTCCTATAACTATTTCTCTTACCAGTCTACACAGCAAAAAAAATAGCTACTGATTTTTTTTTCTAGAAATAAACTTCATGATAAATACACTTGGCTTTTTAGTCAAAGAACAGAACAAAGTCGCATAAAGGACCAAACTGATTCTCACATAAGTTTCTATCCCCACTGCCTATTCTGTTAACTCAGACTTCAGTTTTCCCAAAATTTCCTATCAAAGAAAATGGCAGAGCTTGTCTTGCTCTAATCACTAGGCATCTACAGCATGGTCTAGACCTTTGCAGAAAACATATGTGTGATTCTGTAAATAGACACAACTTCCATAGGACTGCTGCAGAATGATCTTCTTGAACATGAAACTCCCCATGTAATGGGAAGAAACAAGCCTCCTACCTCTGGGGTGAGTTCTCCAGCAATGTAGTTACTGGAAAAAGTGGTGGCTGCAGAACACGGCTCTAGCCATAGAAGATTAAAAAACAAACAAAAAACAAACAACAAACTAAGACATCACTGCATGTCCTTATTCTATCAATGTGTGAGAGGACACCTATCACTATGAGCCCCTCAGAAAGACTGGGCCCAAGGATACCATGTTTCTAGATCCTTACTGCTTTTAGACATGGACAGGCAGCTGCTGAACTCTGAGATGCCCCAGACCTTTCAGCCAAAGCCTAAGGGGAATGCTAGGACTGGGGGGGAACAACAACAAGAACAACAAAAACGAAGAGGAGGAAGAAGAAAATAACCACAATTCTTTCTGAAACGGAGGCAATTCCAGGAAAAAGAGCATAGTGGGGCAGAGTAGTAACTGAGAGACCAGTACTCACTAAGGGACAGCAAAAATGCATGGATACAAGTAACTAAGAGGAGAAATGAGTGCAACAGAATGGAAAGCCATGTAGGCATGTGCAAGAATAAGATGGCTTGAGAGTATTATGGCACTGTTGTTAACTCTCTCAGTTATTAAGTACAGGATAATGTTTTTCAAGCCAGTTTTATTCATTATATTTTGAGAGACGTGAAACTCTTTTGTGGATGAATTTAAAAAAAAATCTTGTTTTTGTATCCAAATAAGTACTTTTTCAATGACCTACATTTGTATCAATGCTAAATGGAGATAACTTCCTATGGCTCTTAGAAGAGATTTTGAAAAATTAGGATGAAATATCTACCTTAAACAGAACACATTTCCTATTTCATTTTTTTTTTTTTTCCCCCTTTTGATTATGAAAATTTCCTAAGAGAGAATTTCCTTGCCTTTGATTTTTGCAGTTTTAAATACTGCAAAAAAGCAAACGCAATTTGTCACCTCAGCATAGCTGATTGGAGCTATTCACAGTAAAAATGACGCTCTGAAAGAAGAGAGGTACATACCTTGCAAAGTCTAATGAGGGCCAAACAGTCTGCTCTATGAACCTGGCATGCTCCCCTGGGGTTTGTAGGATCTCTTGAGGCAACACATTCATTTTAACTAAAACAAACAAAGAAAACCAACTTTACTTGAAACAATGTCTTCACAGTGATGCAGTTTCTTATCCTTCTTGTGCTGCTTCCCAGTCAACTCTCTTTTATTTCCAGTGCATTATGTGTGAAACTGGACTCTAGTTCCAAACAAATCTTTTCAGGTCTCAGCATTACTTCAGTAGGACATAATGCATAGGGATGGTCATGATCTTACTTTCAATGGTTTTCTCTCTTCCGTTGGAGTGCTTTTGATTTGCACAGGGACAACTGATTCAGGAACCTTACTTGCATGTGATTCCCTGTGTTTCCTCAAGCTATCTAGGTCCAAGTATTAGTAATATTTTAAGTTAATACATAACGTGGAGAAATGATTGAACATGCAGTGTGCAATGCAACAAAAGGCACTGTATTAACGTTCAAAATAATACATAATCATAATAGTAACAATCCTTTGAATAAAAAATGAAAGTAATGCTATACTTACAACACAGGGTTTTACTTACAACAAAAGCCGAAAGCCCCACAGTTATGTAGAATCGTCTAGCTAGTCATTTTGAAATACATAAATGCTAATAGGACTTTTTTGTCATAGTGAGCTACTGTGTTTTTTCCCCAAGTATTCAGTCTACACTTCCTACCATTAAAGTTTCAGCTGCCAGTTCCTTCATTTTGCATGTCTGTGATCTGAGGACGTTAGCAGCAGGAGCACCCTTACTTTTAAATTTGGTTTAATGTAGGTATTGCATGCCCTGCTGGTAGGCCTCAAGGCACAAACTTTTAATAGGGATGGAAAAACAGAATATAATAGGGGGGGAGGGGGGAAGAATTTAGCTATTTGCTACATTTAGTGAAAGGAAATTTATTTTATGGGAAATAGAGATGAATTAACATGATACTGAATGATCAACATCATACTAGCAGATATTTTATATATTAGCCTTTCTGGGATCAAAAGCCATTTCTTTGATGCAATATTTTGCTACAGTTATAGTGAAGTAATTTTTAATTGTGTTACTTAGAATGGCATAACAAAGACAATTATAGGTTGAAAAGATGACAGGATATTTCCCCCAAGTCATTCTTTTAGGGCTTAATACTAATGATAACATTTGTTACAGAAAGAAAAAAATGTTATTTATAAATAAACTAATCTAAAATTGGAGGCACCAGCATTTTACACAAGTGTGTCATGGAAAAAAAATCAATAGAATATAAACATATGGGTAATTCATCACAATAAAAGATTATAGTTCTTACAGAGAATGACAGGTTTGTATCCTGAAGCAATATAGAAAGGAAGGTCTCTTTTTAGGAAGATGCTGTTCAGTGAGAAATAGTAATTAAACGTTGGAACAACAATAT
This sequence comes from Ciconia boyciana, assembly GCF_034638445.1. Taxonomy (NCBI): domain Eukaryota; kingdom Metazoa; phylum Chordata; class Aves; order Ciconiiformes; family Ciconiidae; genus Ciconia; species Ciconia boyciana. The sequence goes on along the minus strand of NC_132938.1, from coordinate 68,697,626 downwards.
TGAAGCCCAGAGAAGATGCAAAGCTTTCTACAAGCCTCTTACTTTTGAGGTATTAGGTGAGAAAAAGCAAACAGACCATGTCTTAATGGCAGCTGTTGAATTTGGCAAGGCAGGAGAGTTGACCATCTGCAGCTATGGGGCAGAAAAAGCAGGAGTAAGGAGTTGAAAGGAGACCCTGAAAGCCCTGGTAGAGCCACTGCAACCATGAAAAGCTATCGATGGGTAGGTGTACTTTGTGGCATGCCACATATCTCAGGCTCCAGGTCGTACCCACATGGGACCTGGCTGGAGCATACAACAGCTTCTTGCTGGCCCACACACTACAGGTTCCCACCCCACAGAAATCAAGTATATGATAAGACAGGCTGGCATGCATGCAGGTCTCCTACTAACATAAGGCACATAGGCAGATGTTTTCCTGAGTCCATTACTGCCTCACAAGGATTAAAACTATTGCCCTGACTGCTATTTCAAACTCAAAGCTTGGGAATGAAAAAAAAAAAAAAGTGTTTCATAATAATGTAATACAGTAATTGTAATCTTTACAGGTAAATTACAACCACAGAGACACATGACAGAAGGTATCAGCAACACGTCCTTCTGAAACACATGTTATTACATTCACATAAATTTTGTTGCTGATCATTTAAAGACTGCTAACCCCTTTACATCTTCCTCCTTTATTATAAAGCCCAAGCCACATCTCATTTACTTAATCAAACACCCACAGAATTCAACGAAAGATGAGGCAGTGCAGTTTGTTTCTACAGAAGTGCTACATTTAATCACACGATCAAGGGAATCTCCCCACAGGCTGGAATCGCTCCAACGTGCATTGAAGCTAAAGGTAAAATGCCAGCTGATTGTAATGGCCTTTCCCCGCACATTTTAGGAAACCTGTTCGCTGCCACCTAGCTCTTCCAACACATTTTCTGAGGCGTGCATAAACCCAACTGGAGGCTGAGGATTTTCCAGAAAGGGAAGCAGCCTAGGAAGTAGGAATGGCTACATCCAGCCACCTCTGCGGACATATTTGCTGCTACTTGGCACCTCATAAAATAAAAGGATGTTACAGTGTGACAGGACAGACTGACAGCCACTCCATTTTATTATGCTGAAAGTGCTGATATGATTGATTAAAAAACACAACAAATTGTTAAAATCTATAGCCAGGATGATAGACATAATTTGTTCCAAGCAACCTGGATGAGGTCACGGCCCCCACCAGCGCTTGGTTTTGCAGCGCTCGACCCATATTCTGAACCTCCTCTGGCCTTGTGGCTCTCCAGCCCTGGCTACGGGAAGACAGCCGCCCTTCGCTGCTTCCTGGCCTTCACCGACCACCAGCCAGGTACACTTTTTTTTTTCCCTTCACCTGTTAACCACCCCCAAACGCTACGTACCCTCAACCCCTGGCTCTGGTACTATCTCAGCCTCTTTAAAAAAAAAAATAAAAAAAAAAAAATTGAACTTTCCAGGGGAACGGACCTCTACTCATGGCGCGGCTGCAGGACGAGGTCTTCTTCACTGGCGTGCCCACCGCACCCGGCGCTTAACGGCTCCGTTACTCCCCCGCCGCCGCCCAAGGCGAGACGGCGGGTGGGCCCCGCGCGGGGTGGGGGGCAGAAGGAGGCCGCCAACGCTGGCGGCGTTCGCGGCCCGGTTCCCCGCACCGGCTCGGCCCCGGTGCCGCCGCCGGCAGCCGGGCCCCTCCGCGGGACGCCCGCGGCCTCGCCATGGCGACGGGGGCGGGCGGCGCTGAGGGCCGGCCTCCCGCCCCGCCGCCTTCCCCGAAGCCGGCGTCGTCAGGGCCTGCCGCCCCCTTGAGGCCGCCCCGGGGTGAGGCACCTCTGCCCTCGGTCTCTGTGAGGCGGGCGGTCGCCCAGGCGTGAGGAAGAAGCCCAGCGACTCCCTTCTGGCAGAGGCTTGCAAGGCCAGGAGAGCCGCCAAGTCCGATTTAGACCATGAAAAATGTGTGGAAGCTGCGAGAAATCAGCACAGCTCGAGGTGTTCAGCGTTAACGGGTCCTCCAGCTAACGGAAAGTGTTTGTGTGCTTTCCTGGAGCTCAAATGAGCTCCAAATGAGCTTATCTCAAATGGGGGCATCTCCCGAAGCTAAGTCAGTTTCCAAAGTTGGCAAGCAAAGGATCAGTGACAATATCGTATCGATACTTAAAGGAAGGTTTGCAGGCAGTCTCTTAGATTATAGATGAACACTTGCAGTGAGCAGGCTTTTTTCTTTCAGGACCTCTGATCTTTTCCGATATCCTTCAGGACTTCTAAGCAATGGAAAAGAGCAAGTAGAAAAGACCAGACTTAATCTCTAAGTAAGTGACATAACATGAAGACTTTTGGTTTGTGGAAAATTTTGTCGCTTTCTGTTGATGAGAGCCTGCTGCTTAATTTACTGTAACAAAGGAACTGTTCTTCTGTGGGACTGATCAGCTAGGGAGTCTGGGAGCTTACAGGAAATGGAAGTAGTGAGAAGGAACCAATGAACTTTTGGTAAGTGCAAATGAAAATGATATGAGAAACCATAATCGGGATGCTAAAGAATACAAAGAGTAGAGATTTTTTTCAGTAGCCTTTTTTTTACTGTTGGAAACTTGACACCAGCAGAAGAGGTCATTTTTTAGCACAGGTTTGACCTAGTTTTTCTTGCTAAAACTGGTTGGAAAACTGGAATGTCAAAATCAATTGTTATAATCTATTTTGGAAGGATCAAGTGGACAGAAAGCACTTCAAAAATGGCATTACCTGTTTCTGAGTTGATAGCAATCGGAAGCAAATGATCTTGAATGTTTATGGGTCAATGTTCTAATGGATAAGTCAGAAGTTGACAGGGTACTTAGCTGATATCAAATCACACTAGAGAACAGCATGACCTATGCCTTACCCACCTACAACATATAGGGAAAACACCGCTGTACTGCAGTGAATTTCACTCTGAGTGACATATGCTGGAGGTCTCATGCTGCCAGTGTTAAAATGTACTTGGAATTTCAAAATATTTTAAATGTCAATTTCCTAACTCAAAAAGTGTTGCATCCAACACAGGGGATTTCTATATTAGACCTCCTCTTGTCAGATGAAAAGGAATTGATCACAGAACTAAAAATTAGCCATAGCTTAGGTATAACTGATAATGATTTGATCACATTTGTTATGTGCAAACAGAATTAAGTCCAAACCAATAATATATATACTTAATGGTTTGAAAGGGGTAATTTTATAAAGGTGAACACTATTATAAGGTAAATCTGTTGGGAGAAATAATTTAATCTGAAATGGGAGAATTATAATTGGAAACTGTTTAAGAATGTTAGCCCAGATACCCACAAAGCCATAATCCCACAACTAAGGAATACATTTGCTGAAAAGCCGGCTGGTTTATAAGGAAAACATCTATGAAACAGAAGAAGGAATGTGGTATCATACATGTACACTGGAAGCTAGGAATTGCAGAAAATTACTGTGGGAAGTAGAAGGTTATAAGGGAAATATACGTATGGTCAACAGAGTTAAAATGAGGAAAATGAAAGTTTTTTTCAAGTATAGAATATAGAAAATGATCTGAATAGTGAGAAGACCCTATTAAGGGATGAAGATGTCAGCTTTAACCACAATTAGTGACAAATTTGGAATGTTAAAATATATACATATTTATTCTGTGCATTTGGGAAGATGGCAGCTGAGGTAGTTATGTTGTATGGTATTGAATAATTGTTTTCTGTTCAAATGATAATGTAGGAGGACAGTTCAACTTCAGTTACTAAAAGAAAACTGGCATTAGAGGGTTTTGAACATGTCAAAAAGTTGTATGCACTATCAATGTTCATATTCAGAAGGTCTTGGAATGCTAAGACATTTACATAGAGAGGGTAAAGCTAGTATTGTTCTAATACTTTACAAGAATAAAGGGGATAATAGTAGTTTATCAATGTGACATTTGTCACAGGCAAAATATGGAATAGCCAATATAAAACTCAGTTAACAAAGAATTTAAAAGAAAACAGATAATTCTAATTAACATGGGCTTCTGCTAAAAATATATATATATATATATATATATATCCTGGCAGAAAAATAGAGCCTGGCAAACAGACTTTGTATTCTTAATGAGGCTGCAGGTTTCACATATTGATGTAATTTAATTAGACTTCAGTAAAGCATTTGACTTATTATCATATGGCTTTTTGGATGAAGCAGTTCAATGACACAATTATTTGTATCCTACACATAAACTTACAAAGAAACCTTGTAAAAACTGAAAAGATAAACCAGCAGATTTAGAATTACTGGTACTATTCTGGAATGATATCTGAAGTACTTCACAAGCAGCCATTTTACACCATGGCTATATCTTCCATGTGAAGCATATATAATTCATTTGACTTGGAAGCAAAGTAAGAATTTTTTTATGGAGATGTGTTCGAAGGATCCTGCATGCCAAGCAATATGTAACTTAGAGAGGACACTCTTTAGCAAAGAATCAAAGGCAGTCTACATCTATATAGTAATATGAAGAGGCAGTAGCCTTTCTGTGGTTAAGGATGAAACCAACTCCTATTACAATGCTGTGTTGTAGCACAAATATAATTGGTCTAGAAATGTTTGGCCTGCAAGTCCTGAAGGGAAAGGGTGTCTGTCCATGGAAAAAAAACATAATTCAATTGCTAACACTTTTTGTTCCTGTCATTGGGGTAGGTCTTCCAATTCTGTAAACAATGATAAAGTCCAAGGAAGGATAATATTTTATAGCAGATCAACTTTGCAAAAACTGTTTGTGTTAAAAATTAATGTGTTTGAGCAAATTAATGTTTGAGCTTGGTGTTCAGATGTTGGCATATTCAAAAATGTAATCTAAAGAGGCAAAAAGTGCAATATATTGATCATTATGAGTAGCCGGTACCCTTAGGAAATGTGTTTGTGCAGCTTTAATGGTTGCGTGAAAAAGGAATTGCTAATATACTGTCTGTGCTTAAATAGGACAATGACAAAAACTTACCAGAACATATCTGGATACTCTTGAATACTGAATACTTGAATACTGCTCATAAAACTCCTTAAGAACCTGTGCACTATTACTTTAACTATATTAAAAAAAAAAAAAAGAAAAAATAAGTTTTTTTGGCTTCTGCCTAGCTATTCATCTTTGGTCCCTGGTAGTTTTGATTTTCCTATTACCTGTTAACCTGTCTACTGCAGAAAAAAAACCAAAATTGAAGTGTCCCCACTCCTCCACTCTAGAAGAGGGGAAGGAGAGAGAGACACTTGGTGAAAACTAAAGTGATCATGGAGAAAAATATGAAAAAAAAAGGAGAAAAGCTCGAAGTTTCAAAAATACAAAACCAGGGAACTGGAGGGGGGCAACACTAAGCATGCTAGCAGGCAGCAATCAATGTAGAAAGATATACAAAGTACACAGAAAGTACAAAAACTAGTGCTGGCTGCATGTGGAGACATGACAGGCTGATGGAACAGAAATAATCTCTGAAGTTGCCAGGATTTCTTTAGCCGAACTTCCTCCCCCACCAGGCCCAGGGCCAGAGTCAAAAGGAGGTGAATGAGAAGATTCTGCAACTCTTTGAGACCTTGGATGGCATACTAAGCTAGGTACTGATTTGGCACGAACTTTAACCAAAAGTTGACTGTGGCACTACTGTTGTTTTTCATACTAAGTGAAATACACAAACACTAAGAAAACCAGAGAATTTCTGGAGACAGATGCTGTAAGGTTTTGCAGTCAATACTTCTAACCTCAATTTTCAATGTTTTGTGTGAACTTTCTTTAAAGCCAAATAACAGGAAACCTGTCATCTCTCAAAAAGGATTATCTTTCCATAAATGATTCATTTTTCCTATGCATCTTTTCCTTATACATGTGAGAGGTGAACAGCTTTTCTACCTTTCTTATGTTCCGACGTTTGTTAAATGTGTAACTTGCTGTTCTAAGTAGTTAATGTAGGCCAAGTACCACCAGAAATTTTCTCTTACACACGCACGAGACACTTCCCTAGATACATTACAATATTTTTATTTCACATCAGGCTCTTCAAAACCATATTTAGGTACCTTACTTGTAATCACTCTGTATGTGATACCCCTCTGGTTTCTTTAGAGATGAGCATGAGGATTTCGTGGACCAAGCTGCTAGTATGGAGCCCAGTTCTGCCATGTGTTGATCAGCTGCTTTGTTGGCAGGTGCTGGTGACGCTAAAAAACTTGCTGGTCAGGTACCAGCATGAAGCTAGCACTTGAAGAAGCAAATGGGGTAAATACAGAGCCCTCACAAATAGGGGTCCTGGTACAGGGTAGTAATTAGCCAAGGAAGGCTGTGCCAGGCAAGAGTTGGTACTGCTCTTTTTGACAGCAATAAAGTATTACTGAATATAAAAGTTACTTTTCCTACAATAGCCATCTCTTTTAATTTCAGAGACCATTGGAATACACAACTAAATTGGAGGATTTGCCTCTGATTTTTTCTTTATGGCAAATACATATTTAGATCTGAATAAGAAGTATCATACTGACTAAAGATTTCTACTGTTTTTCTAATGCGGCACTTGCATCCTGTTTACCCAACCTCAGCAACGTCTCTACATCATGTATCTCCTTTTTTAGCTTTCTCTTTGAGTGATGAGATGGAGACAGCAGTGTTGATGCAGATCAAACAAACTTACAGTGTAAAAATTACTATAAGGATCTCTAGTCTTGCTATTCATTATATACATATTATGCATCGATATACTACTTGATTGTCAACTTCCATTGCTGGCATAATAGGCTCAGGAAAGAGCCAAATATTTGACAGAGAATGCAAGTCTCCAAAATCTTTACTTCACGGTTCTTGTCATGTTTCATCTTGCTGTAGCTTGCAGCTGGTATTTAGATGGAAGTGTTCCACAGTAGCACTAGAGCAAAAGGATTAGATACCATGAGCTTTTGTTTTATCAGGATTTCCATTTCTCTTTGCTTATGTCAGTTCAAACACTGTAATGGGAAACTAAGCAAAATAGGACTGTGTTAACAGTACTGTAATGTGCTGGTGAGCATTTATTTAGATAAGTTGTTCCATTCACTTCAAATGAAACCACCCATACGACTAAAAACTTGCTAACATAAGTAGCAACCCTTCCCAGTTTAGCTCTAAACAAATAGGTCTAAGGGCTGATATAGTTAAAAGGAGGATAAATATAATTATGGTTTACTAAAACAAGCTATGATTATTTCAGTAACAGTCTAGTCTGAGTGTTTATGAAAGTATGGAATGTGCCTTGGTAGAAATAGGTACTAGGGAAGAGGATATGCCACAAAATATGAGAAAAGTACAAAAGTACAAAAAAAAAATTACTCTTGTACTTTTTATGAAAGTAGCATTTCCTCAGACATTGAAATAAGGGCTACAATGGGCAAAAAATTCTCCTCTTCAGGCCTTATTGTTCTGCATGCCTAGAAATTTGAGTTTTGCGTTGTTAAAAAAGAGGGTGGAAACATTCATTTGTAGTCCTGGAAGTTCCAGTGATACTGCACTTCAATTTTATGGCTATTACAAATGATAACTGGGTTTATGGTAACCTAACACATCTCAGAAGTGTCTAAATCAGTATTTCTGAGAGACATGTATAGGATAAACAAAGGTGGCATTGTACAAGGGTTTTATTAGCATTTGCCTGAGATCACCTAATAAACTTATTCATGAATGATGGAGTTGCAAGTAATACTGCTTTCCAAAACTCATGCTGTTAAGTCTTCTACATCATGCCATTGTAGGCCCTATATTCTACATGCATTACAGAGAAAACTGCCCCAGCATGCACTTTATATGTTTACTCCTGCTCCCTTTCCCACTCCCTCTTTTTACGATAAACTGCAATTTATCCCATTAATATCTCCTCCTGGTTCTGTGGTAATGTTTACTTCTTTCAGGTATTAGTACTTGTAGATTTATAGGTATGCATCAGATAGATAGATTTTCACCTACTGAAACATTTGTAACATTATCAACTTATTAATCTTGCCTTCTTTTGAAAGCTGTCTAGAATGATTTATATAAAAAGTTAATCAAACTACATCACTGACTCGGCTCATCAGTACAACTTTTTCATCACCATAACAATATCTATATGACATCTAGCTTATCATCATGAATTATGGGGGAAAGCATAAACAATCCATTAAGAAATTAAAGGCCCACAAAGGTGCAGTTTGATAAAGGATAAAAAAAACCCACGGGGTATGTATAATAAGATCTCTCTCCCCTGAACAGTGATTGTTATCTTTGTTTCATGAGCGTCAAAGACCTGGAGCTTCTCAGTGCCTCAGGCAAGTGAGTTTGAAGGTCTTCTCCATGACTGAATGGAAAATAGTAATCAGAATTAGGTTAAGACTGTTTATCCTATAGAGCATTTAAAAAAAAAATGTTTTATGTGTAAAACTGATATTAGTAACTGATAGAAACAGCCGCTGTAATCACATTTAGAAAACTTTACTGTGTTTTGTGTATTCAGTGTGTCATTGTTTATTCTGGTATACGTTGGGACAAGCTTTGTTTCATGGAGAACTGAGCTAAATAGCTCTAATACATTAATTTGTATAGTCTTCATTCTGTAATAAATGGAAGCCTGTGTAAAAGAACAGTGACTTACAGATAAAGATGTCTTTACAACCCCAAGAGAAATAAGTTGTTCTTAAATAACTTTTCATTTCCTGAGACAAAATATACAGCCAATATCCTTACTGTACTGTAATTAATTATGCCTTTCTTTATACTAATAGAAGACAGTAGTATTTACAGTCTTTCTGATTCCTCTGAGTGAATTTCATGATTCTGTATGCGTTATGACTTGTGGCTGAACGAGAATCTAACTAAATCAAAGGAGGTGCAATCAAAATGAATGACTTAAGTGATGACAATAGAATTATCCTGTACAGTTCTCTTCCTTGTCTGATAGATTATGCTTAAATTGGTGAAAAAATCATTTGAGATAATCAGAAAGACTGCCAGCGAAAGGTGCTTGTATTAAGTTGCACTGAAGGATAATATTTTTCCCCCGTAAGCTGAAACTCTGAAGTTTTGCACTTGGTCCCTGAAGTTTTGCACTTGGTCCCTGTTTATTCTTAATTGCTATTCAACTCTTCTTCCACTGGTCACAACCGTTGATTGCCTCTCTTCTTAAACACTGATACAGACAAGTAACTACATATTATTTAAGATCCCATTTCATGATGGAGCCTAGCCCTGAGACCTTTGTGCACTACTGCAGTGTAAACGATAAATAACAAGATGTTAACTATGTAGAACAGATGTCTTTTGAGGTCAGGAGGTCTGAAATTCTTCTACCTGACTTCCAGAACATTGTCAGTGACAGCCAGCATTGCCTTTGGCCTGTTCTCTGTTGGCCTGTGATTTATATACTGTATTCAGGTGGGACAGTACCCAGCGGAGGCTCACCTACATTTTCAATGCTTACCTGCTGAGGTTTATAACTTAAAGTAGCAGGAGTGAAAAAGGCATGGAAAGGCCATGCCTAGGAAAATAACGTGCTATTGTTACATTGTCCTAAGACAACATTTAGTGTATCATGCCAGAGATCAAATCCTTTGAGTTCAGTAGGTCTGGTGATTAATGGATGTTTTTGCTCCACTGTGTAAACTCTTTTGTATCCATAAGGCTTAGAAGTGTTGCTCTTTTATAGGTATGGTAGATGTTTAAATTGAACTTTGGAAACTTTGGGGATAAAAAGCACTTTGTAGGCATACACTTCCACATTAAGTACTTCTAGGTACTTACCTCTGGACTGAACTTAAAATTATGCATTGTGATAAAAACATTGCATTATATTAATGTAATTTTGTCTTAGTGTCCTTACCAAGTTATTTTGTGGAAGTTGCTGATACATTAGATTGTTGTTATCAACCAGCCACAGAACTGATACCGAAATTCTAATGGAGGCCATTTTAACATTCCCTATCATCAGTGACATGAATATAGGCTTCATTTATTAATTGTAGCTGATTAGCCACAAGGCAAACATTTAATTAAACCTTGAGAGACAATAACATTGCACATAAATTATCCATTTAAGAGCACATAGGTCTTTATATTTCATTAAAAATTGTTTAACCAATAACCACACATCTTAAGCTCAATCTGTATTTGCACAGATTTGAAGTCAGAAAATCCCCTAGTGCATTGGTGTTTTTTTCAGACATATATTTCTTGATGCATTTTGATTTGTATTTACTTACCACTTGTTCATGCTGCTTTCCCGATTAGTGAGACTGCCACTCAAATCATGGATTAACAATTGACTAAAAAAGTCCTACCAAATGATTTACTTTTAAAATTATTTCAAAATAGTCTAAAAGGTACGTTAGGTGCTCATGGGATTCAGAAAAGCAAAAATCAAAACAAATACAATGTTATATTGCTATATATTGAAGGCTTTTGCTTTGAATTATTTTTGTCCCTATGCAGCTATTTTCTGTTCTTCTAGTACTGAGATTTTTTTTCCTACAAGAATACTTGCTTATTGTTTTATATGTTTTTCTGAACACTGGCATTATATTAAATGCATGTTTGAGTATGAAATTCAGATGCAAGCAGCAAGATGACTGCTTAACAAAATACTATATGAGTCATAATACCTGATTTTCCCTAAAAGCCCGCAGACTTTTCATGACTTTGAACAGACCATTACCTGCTCTGTGAAGTAACTTTAAGAAGTGGGAACACCCTTAAAACACTCATGTTCAGCCCTAAGCTTTGTGGGCAGGTCATTTTTCTTCAGCATATGTTTTCTACCCACTACATTTTCTGAATAATGTAGACTGAGGCAAAGACATATGAAAAGTAGGTGAGGAAAAAAAATTACCTGATAAAAAGAAAGATGGTTTTGATAATGTAGTGCACTGATTCTTATTTCATATGATATTAAGACTAACAGCCCAACCTCAAAGTTATAAGAATTTGATACTAAATTCTATTTCACTATCCTGTGATACTGTATAAGGAGCATAGGGAAGCATGATGTCAGGTATACTTGATTTTCCTTCAGTGTATTTATATTTATGTAAAAAAATTGCACAAGTATCAAACACATTTATGTGTATTGGACATTGCAAATATTTTCTGAAAATAAGTCAAAGGAGATTCATATAAATGTCAATGGCAGTCCATATGCCTGTTGACTTCGTTACCTGGCTTTCGTCTGTGTAGGCAATACTCTTAGAGCAGGCATCTTGCCTCTCTGTTTTCAAACTGTCTTATTTTTAAGAGTACTGGGAAAACAGCTTCTACTTAATTGTCGGATGAAAGCACTTCTGAAAATCAGTCTTGTGGGGTACTACCAAAGCTTTGCAAATAATTACTGCTACTACTAAGACATTAAAACCAGACAAGCTACTCTTTCTTGTAATAGACATTTTTTAAAGAAATTGCCCAGCTTAAGTGCATGAACTCCACCAAGGGAGCCAGTATGACTAAACCTCTTAGGTCAGATGGGTCCTCTAATATCCCAAGCTAGCCTCTTTCCCTTCTGGTTTAAGGATAGGCTCTGTGACTTCTTTCCTAACCTTACCCCCCTGCCCCCTTCCCCTGGTTTATTTTCTATTTGGAAAGCAGAGGAAAAAACAGCTAGAAATCAATTATCAAATAAAAGCAAGCAGACAAAAAAAAAAAAGACAACCCAAAACCAAAAGCTGAAATACAGTAGATTTGCACAATTGTCTGTGAAGTTAAATGTAGGTTACTCCGTTCATGTACAAAGATATTTAGATGGCAAATGGAAACTAGCTGCTGTGAAGCACATCACATTCATATATAATTGAAGCACCCAAGAGTAAAATACTGAGGCACAATAGGTGACAACTGATAAAAACAAGAAAAGAAGTATAAAACAGGATACAAAACTCTGGGGAGTATAGAAAATATCTAACACGGGCTGAAGAACCTACAATAACTGTATCTAAATTACCAGATAATACAAAAATAATAACTGAACTGATGAAGCCAGAGAATTCAGTGAAGTACTGCTGAGGCACAGAGCTTCTGTTGGAATGATACATTACTGGAATCAGTAACTTTTGCCTGATTTCCTTCATTACCATGCAAAGAGAAGGAAGATTTCTAACTTGTTGCAAGATGTCCAGAACAGGGAAGCAGGAGTTCCCCAGCATAAGCCACTGTCCCTGTGTCCCTGGAAAAACATCTTCACTCATTCTTTATGGATCTGCCTCAAAACAAATTGCTCGGAGATGGAGATGACATTTGTTGTCCCTCAGTCTGCAGGGATGTCTAAGTGTAACTCAAGGTAATACTGGTCTGGTCTAGCCTCACTTTTTCTGCTTGCTTATCTAGTCAAAGTAACATCTTTTGGAGAGTGAAATTGAAGGCAGCATCTGGCAATAACAGTTTAGGACAATAAATCCTGAAAAAGACATGTTGCAGCTGAACTTTGATCCATGTGCAGTTGCAGTAGGCTTTGACGTAAATGCCTTTGTCTTGTGGTGGCCACATGGTCAAAACTGTTGAGTCACATCCTTTTCTAAATGTGAAACAGAAGTTCGTATCAGACAGTTTCTTATGAATTAGGCTTTGGGAGAACACACTGTTTATTGAAAATTGATGTTCTTGGCATTGATTCTTCTGTGGACAAACTTCACACTATTGTAACTGTAGTATACATATACATAGCATTTTTACACCACAATTTCCTCAGATGCAGAGAATTCAGGCATATTGTCTACCTTCCTCTATCCTGACCATCATTTTTCCACAAATATACAGGCTTTCTGAATTTTAAATCTCTCAACCCCAGAAGGAAGAAAGGATGATGCTAACGGCTCCTTTTCTTGGGACTTGACTGTGAATTCAAAACCTTTATAACAATTTGTTACATTTATGTCGTAACACCAGTCTTCAGCTTTGTGTTAAATGTTGCCAGATATATGTTCTTACAAGGTGATTAATGATAATTTGTTTGAACAATTGTTATTTAAACAGTTTCAGCTAAGTACATAGTATCTCTGTCTTGGAAAAAGCTGAACTGAAATTGTAGTTTAGTAACCTGGCTCAGCTGGGAGTTGGATTACGGCAGTATTCAAGATAATAATTTGAGTTTACTGCAAGAAAGATTAGAAGCTAACATCCATAATGAAATTAAATATTATCTCCTGCTGGATGATACACTGTAATCTGCCTTTGATCTTGGATTTGTTGAGAGGAATTTCTGATCTCCAGAGCCCAGTATAGAGGATTCAGCCAGTATGTGTCTGTGCCTCTGCTCACCGAAGGTCAGTAGTAGCTGGTAAAGCCATAGGACAACATCCCAAAAAATGGAGTGCCTCATTGCTGGGGACAGAATAGAAAGAGCTAGCTAGAGCTGCTCAGTCTGATGGGGGAAAGGGTTCAGATACATGTTTGGAACTGGCATCAGCATGACTGCATTGCTAAACCAAAGCTAACCAAAGAGGAAGAGAAAAATGGTAGAACTGGCTTGGGACAGTGGTGTTGGGTAACAAGTTTGGAAATCAACAAAATTCCTCCTATCTGCTTTGCAGAACAAGCCTTTTCTGCTGTAACACCTTAAAAAGGTCAGGGTTAAGCATGTTGCATAATGTAGGTTTATAATCACCTACATTGTAATTTTATAATCACCTAATTTTGTAATTTTAACAGTTGCCTTCTTGTCTACCCTGTAAACTTTGCATCTGAACTCGCACTAAGACCTCATAGTGAATCCTTACCCTTTTCAACTTGAGCAGAGTTTAGGCACTGCCTTTTGGTCTCTGTACAGTCTTAGCATGCAGTTTCCCTGTCTTGAATGCTCCTCTGAGAGCTGGGTCCCTGCTATCCAGCCAGGGAGGACTCATTACAAAGACAAGTTCCCCAAGACCCTTCAGGAATTTAGTATTTCTTTTCTCAGTTGCGAATTAATTGGCATAAGTTCTTAACACACCATAGCAGAGAAATGTGATGGCTGAAGTATGAAATACAGGCATTGCAGAGATCCTACACTTGATTGTTTTTAATTTTAACAATATACAGAGCTGGACAAAAATGTGTGACACAGATAGTTATCTGGCTTGTTTTCAAGCAGATGTTTCTAAAGAGCTAGTGATTCTCTTTCCTTGCACCTAGTGTTTTCCTTCAAGTACTGGTGTTTCTTTCTCTCATTTACAGCTAATTCTTGATTATTTCTTGAACTCATAGCAAAATAGACCTTCTTCCTATAAAAGCAGTGCTTTTTTTTGCCATCTTTATCTTAGTAAATTTTTCTCAGTATGTTTACATCAGCTCTTGAAAAGGGACAAAATTCTGTATCCATACAGATAGGGGGTAGGCAAGCAGGACTGCAGGGACACACAGAAACACTGGAACCTTAGTACACAGCCAGGCATGCCCAGAAAAGCAGATCATACTGCTTATGACACAGTCATATCCATGTGGAAGTTAAATAAGAGTTCTGTATTTTGTTCTTCCCAGGAAAGAATTAGACAAGGTCCATTCATCTCAGATAACTTATTTATGTACATGAAAACACGTCAAGACATCACTTACAGTGTGTCTAGTACAGGTAGTGGCAAAGGTAGGATATCAACATAAAATTGTGGATGGCTTATAAAATAAAATGAAGCAAAATCCATTAAATAATTAATGAAATAAAATGAAAATCATACACATGTTCTTATATAGTCACTGATTGCTTAATGGAACAATTTTGATTTAAACTCTTTAAGTCTTTGCAGAGTATCTGCTTCATTTATAAGTGAAGAAGCTCTAATCAAACCTGCCATTCAGTCTTAAAAGATTCCATTCAGTTAGCTAGTTGCTTATCCAAAAATCTTGTATTTATTTTAAAAGGTGGAATAATCCCTCATTATTATAAGACCAGTAAGTGGCAGGTTAGAAAAGCAGTGAACTAAGTCTTTAGAAAAATACACTTTCTGTTTATATTTTTGATGCTGTCAGCTGTATTTTCACTAATTGATAATAATGTGTCATAGAATAAATAGAAATGTTATACTTTTGTATGTTTGCATAGTTGAAGCAGAGGATAAGTATAGCTGATAATTGTATGTATGATTTGAAAGTTAAATTGACTAACTATTGTTAATTTTCCTGTGCATTAAAACAGTTTTGGGAATGCAAATTATATTTACCTGTACAAATCAAGCATTTCTCCTCCTTTTAAAAATATTACTACAGGATTTCTGTAGCAATGATTTAAGACACTATTAGTAACAATAGCAATACTGCAGTTTGCAGTAAGTACTGTAGAATACTGTATTTTATAAAGGTGACACTTCACATCATATTTCACCCAGTAAAACTCAGTTTTTCATGTTCTAAAATTAATGTGCTAAAAAGTGAACATGTAAATATTCAGGTGCACAGTTACAATTATGCAGATAGAGAAACAAGTGTTATGCAGATAGAGAAAAAAGTGTGAAAACCTAGACTTTCATATCTATGTTTATACATAATATATAATCCGCATACAGTTGCAATTCAGCATGATGTTATTATAAAAGGGTGAGAAACCCTCATTTTTTTCTGGACATGTGTCTTATTACTAAGGCAGACAGTGGTAGCTAATACTGAGAAATAGAAATGTATACAGGTAAGAATATGTAGATCTAAACTGCTATATACAAAACATGAAGTAGAGTATTACAGAGTTGTTTTATTCTTTGATAGACATCTAAGTTATAATCCGTAGTTAGTGATCATCAATCTAATTACTTTTGTCTGGCTCACAAACACACTAGTATGCACAGCTTTCTATGCTTCCCCTGTTATTTTTATTTGCTATTACAACCATTATTGCAGTATTAGTTGTGTTGGCAGCGTCCAAGTTACTTCCTAGGTGGATACATTTTTCAAATGCCATTCTGGGGATAAAATACTGGCCCCACTGCATGTTTTTCCTCCCAAGATTAGCTGGTGTTTGTTCAAATTAAAATTCAAAATAAGAAATACGTATTCTGGTTGTGAGTTGGACTTGGTCATAATCTTTACAGAAGATAGAGCACTTGACTGCTTTTATGTTTCTTGATTGTTGTACCTGATTGTTTGCACCTTCAGAATAAATCAGGCAGTAAAAACTGCAGTTGTGATTCACTTTTGAGTGCACGTGACACGATTTAAGTTATCATACCATCATAGTTAAGGTTATGGACTGTAAGTTAGTCTAAAATAGCGTCCTAGATGTCTTTGTATCTAAGAGCTTTGTATGCTGATGAGAGAATTCTTGAACACACATTGCTTGCTTTTCCGTACAATTTTTTGTACTTTAACTCATTCTGCATCTTTCCTGCACATATATCTGTGGTATTTTAGTCCTTATTTTCTTTTCAAGCATTAGCATCATAAGCAGAATAAAGAGCCGATGTCAGGTGTCAGTTTGCATATCCTTTTTTGATTCCAGTCTTGTGCTCTGATTCAGGCATTCCCACTGCTTATTCCAGTTACATCTTTTGAACTTCCTGTTACCATATAGATAATTGGGTATCTTGCACAGTCTTTTTCTATATAGAGTAAACGTGCCACTTCTGGGTTATAAGTACAATCTATGGTCAGTTCTTACGCAGTATTTATGCATGTCTTTCCAGAAAGATTATTTTGATGCTAATTTAAGCCACTGAAGAGCAGTGAGCCATCAGCAGTAAATTAAAACCTGTAGACAAATCAGATCTGTTATTTCATATTTTCAAAATGATGACAACAATGAAATGATGTGTGACTAACACATCTATCTCCCCCCCAAGCCCTTCTCAAATCCTGTCAGTGATATAGAAGTTTGCAATTTTTATGGTTTCATTTCTGTGAACTTTCCCAGGGTTCTACTATTTATGAAGTGGCAGGTACTTCTGGAAAGTAGGGGTTGATGTAATATGTAAGAGCAAGAGAAAAGATCTCAAGACACACAACTTTTTCCACTTTTTTTGCCAGAAATTTGCAGACATAGCTGGTAGAAAATCTGAAACATTGATTAAATATATTATTTGACAAAGACCATTGTGTATAATATTTCAAAATTGCTTCAGCATTATGGACCAAAATATAATTTTAAATCATCCCAGTGGAATAATCAGAAATTGTACGTTATACTATTACTGCAGCAGTAGTAAAAGGAAGCAAACTGTGGCCATGTAATAGAATTTTAAAGTTCTGTGTTTGTTTGTTTTCTAAGGATATAATTGATATAATAATGCAAATAACTCCAGTAATGTGGCCATGCAAACCTCTCAATTTGTTTACTTTTTTATAGTTATATATTATTCATGTTGCATTAGTATAAGGACTGTTTATTTCCCTAATTGTAACAAGCACTTAATTAATTACACTATAACCTCTTGAATCTATAGGCCAACTGTTGCGTCTTTAGTTAATATTTTAAAGTCTCATCTTTTTCCATTTTTCCTTGTGTCTTTGATGTTTTGTTTCTTACCCTTCTTGTTTGGGTTCTCTGCGGAATAGTCTGAGAATAATCCTGCAGTTCTCTTTTATGACTGAAACTTTGCATTTTAACAGTTGTCTGGAGATAGTTTCTTCCTTGTGAAATATCAGTTTTAATAACAAGAAAAGAAAAATGCCATAAATCTGCACTAACCACATAAAGCTGAAGTCTCTGAGAGACTGATTAACATTGAGACTCTACACAGGTTTTTCAATAATTAGAGGATGTGCTTGCATGGAGCCATGACTACTCTGGCCTTGATGCCATTTCCCAGGGCAGACAGCAATTATTACAGCCCACAGTAAATTTCCTACATTCTCTGCCTCCAGCCACTGAAGATCTTTTCGGAGTAAAGGTCTCTTAATTTTCGACACTCTTGTCATCAGCTTGGATTAGCAACATGTTCTGCTTGTTTTCTTCAGTTGGTTTAGAAACAATTGACAGCTGCTTTTCTGCTGTAGTATGTTCTTTGCACCTGAGATTGACGAGATCGTGATCATAGCTTTGACTATATTAACATAGTAGATAACAGTCTGGGCACTTTCAGCAGGGCAGCTAGAACCAAGCCATTTCCACTACCTTTGAGCTCAAGTGAGTAACCCCCACTCAGCACTCCCAAGCTTTGTGGTGCAGATTATATTTATTTATTGTTCTCAGATTTTTATCACCTCCATGATTCACAAATGAAATATTCAGTGAGGTAGAGGGCTCTTTCTTCTATGATACGGTGTCTTCACCTTGTATATACATTCTGTGGTTATTTTGACTAGAATTTTATTGTATTATAAAACCACAAACTATAAAGCTGACTCACCTAATTTAACATTAAGAAACAAAATATATACTCATGGCTAGTAAATTAAATGTTAAGTGGTTAAATTCAAAGTGTTTCTATTGCTCTTTAATTATGCAGGTGAGATCCTGCTAGTTATTAGGAGGGAGAAAATGTGCAGATTGCTTTTTGTAACATAACAGTGGACTGGGCTGTGTAAGCTACGAAGCCATTGCTATATCCTGCAGAGCTCATATCTGACCAGAAGAATGGGCAGATTCACATAGTATGCCTTTATGGGTAGGCAGTTTCACCCCTCGTCATCTAGGGTGCTTCATAATTTGCCTCTACATCTGATGTTGTCAGTTCGTGCTAAGCCCCTCCGCAGTGTTACAGTTAAATATAGTAAAGGAACTTTTTAAACAAGAAGGGACTTCAAACACTCACAAGATCCACTGTAACAGACTGCATTTTTAGTGCAAATTTGCATACATCCATCAATGTTTTGAGCTGACCTGAAACTTATCATAAGGCAGACCAAAAGATGTAGAAAGTGAGAGTTCTTAGCATCTCCTAGTTGTTTTTCATTCCCAGTTGAGTCACAGCATGTAAACATACATAAACAGTTGTGTAAAACAGAGCTCTAGCTCTCCCTGAGCATACTGGTGCAACTGCAAAACTAGAGCCCTGGTTCCTGGCTGCTTCATGCCTGTTAGACTTCTTTAGCAAACACTAAGATGTTTTATGTGTGGATGCAAGGAGTGTTAGGGTTCTTATTGCTACTTGGATATCATATCAATGTATATGCATAGGTTTGCCCTAAACAACTAACAGCTGTCACAGATATCTAGCTGGGTGGCTCAGTGCAAGCCGAGTGTAATGCAGGCAGACAGTAAGAAGAACTGAACAATGAAGAATAATCTCCAGAAAGAAGAAAGGAATATAACTTTATGGATTAGCAAACTGATCAGAAGCCCTTTGGAAAGGGAAGTATGTGGAAACTGAGAATGACTTTTCAGAAGATAAAGATTGATGTTGAGATAAAGACTGAAAGAAGAGGAGAGGAAGAATAAACTTCTAACATGAAACAGGTAATTCAAAGAAATACAAATGGTTAGTGAAGAAAGATCAGTAAGTGTGGAGGAGGATGAAAGATTTAAAGATAGTAGTTAGAATGTGAAGAAAATAAGGCATAACTAATGTTAGTGGAAGAAGGTAAGTTATTAAAACCCTGTTGAATAAAATTTTGGAGAGAAAATAGAGGAAAAAGTGTCGGATCAGGTATTGGCTGAGAAAAAAGAGTGAAAATGCAGGCAAGTACAACTGGATATCCAGTGGACTGATATCAGTGTTGCCAAGTACACCGCCTGGCAGTTTTGAAGAAAAGGTGAGATGTCCAGGGCAGATTTAACATGTAAACAGACATTTCATTCTCAGCTAGTTTCACTAGGGTAGGCTTGAGTTACAAGATGGGAATATCCTGATGAAGGAAGTACCTTCTTATTGCTTTATCTATTCCACATGTTAACAAGATCTTCAGTCAGGCACCATTTAAACAGAGTCACAATTTTATCTGGCATTTCTCTTAAGGGAGGGGAACATAAAGTATCCTTTTAGCATATCATCTCAGCTGCAAAAACATTAATAGTGGTGGCTTTCATTTATATATTTGGGTATCAGGGAAATTGTGCTGTGTTAGAAGCAGCTGCTCATGTTTACGCTTCATCCTTTTCTAAATAAAAATGGAGGAAAGAAGCAGACTCTGAAATGGGGAAGAGAGCTCTTCCTAAGCCACTTCAGAAAGAAGAGAAACTAGCGCTGTTGCATCCAACAGGGAGAAGAGATATCCAGTACTAGGTAAAGAGAAGGCCACAAAGTAGTGTTCTTGGAGCTGACCTTTTCTATACAGCATTGCAAGAGCTGAGATAAAGGAGTGACTGATGCTGGAAGAAGAAATTCTATCTTAGAAGGAAATTCCAGCAGAACAGGTAGATTTAAAGGAGAAGAGAGGATTTCTGTTTAAGAATCCCCATGTAAGATTTTGGTGTGACAAATATTTTTATAAATAACTTCATACCACTGTATGTTTCTAATAGATTATTTGCTATAGAATATGATCAGTTATGGCTGGTAGAGGAATTAAGCAGAAAACTTACAATTATTACATCGATAAAGAACATTCTAGCAAACACTCAAACCCAGTGGCCAGATTTGTAGCTGCAAAGCAGTGGCTGCTCAGCCCAGTTCTTCAAACCTGTTTTGCCAGGGATAAAGATAAGTCAAAGCAAGCCCTACAAATCTTATGTCTTAGCATGGTATTAGCTGCCAGAGCATCAGATGAAATCTGACAAGCTAGCAATTGCAGAGGTAGCCTGTTTCTTCCTGCCAGAGATGGGATGAGCTGAGCTGAAGGTGACTTAGAAAAGTGCAAATAATGTGACACTGATAAATCCCTTTTAGTCCAAGATCTTGAATGAGATTCCAGTCAGAACCCTCTTCCAAGTAGAAGAAACGTGTGCTCCTGCACCATATGCCCTGGACTTCATGCCTCCAAAGTTGTCACTAAAAGGTGTCATTCCTGTGTACTGCAACTTCTTTCTCCAGGCTTTAGATATTTACATAACAATAATTCTGAAAATTGAACCTACTCAGGAGTTTAACTTGATCTTGCAGAAACTTTCTCCGCATTTAGTCCCTAAATATGTTATTTTGTATTCTGTACTTTTAAATTTCATGCCATTGGAATCAGTCCAGCCTTCACAGTGATTTTCTTCTCTGGATATTTGGATCCTTCTCTGTTTAAAACTTCATCTTGGCTTTGACTCATTTATTCCTAGTTGCCAAGACCGTTTTTGAAATTGTTACATGTGATTTCTCCTCTCACCACTGCTTTACAAATCCTATATGTAGCCTCTTTTTATCTTGGCTATTTCCCCTTCAACATACTATATCACCATCTCCTCTTCAGTGAATTCCCTACATACTTTCTTGTATAAATTCCACTGTAAAAAGTTACTCCCATGTAGCATTGTATTAGGCTCTGTTCTAAAGTGCAGGTAGGAAATCTTTTGCATTTCTTTTGTCTAGAAGAAACATCAATTATCTTAGCAAAGACTAATATTAGGTATTAATCTGACATTCATTTCTGTAATTACAGGCAGTATGCTTCAGAGCTTTCTGTGTATATATTCCAAATTCCATTGGCTCATACTCTTTAAATTAAGAATATGTTTTAAAATAGTAAATTAGTAATGTTTAGAAATGTGGGGCTAGATTCGCAGCTAGCATAAAGCATTTCTCTGTTAGCTATGCCATTTTTTGCTGGCTGAGAACATGGCTTATGATCTCCTTTCACTTATTTTATCGTGTGATGGAAATAAACAAATGAAATTAATGAGATTTTCAGGTTTAATCTCTAAATAAGTAAAGTCAGGAAAATGGATGTTTCAGAGTTTATGCCTGTTAAAGAATATTTTTAGGAAATATAATATTTTTTTATTTTCAGAATGGTTCATAGTGCATTGCTTTCTAGTTGTTTTATAGTTATTGAAATCATAATTAATAATATATTTCCTAAATAAGGGGTGTTCTAAATGGATTAGCATATATAAATAGATATGTGTTTTTATATGCACATAATAAGTCTAGCAGCTCATCACTGTACTGTGTTCTAGATTTTAATAGAATTTGAAAACGGAATAAACATTTTTATTTAGGGAGCAACAAATAGTAAACTAAAAAAAATAAATCTCAGTATTCAACCATAGAACTCTATATGGCTTTGAAAAGGGGTAGAGACTTCATATAACTGTTTCAGAGTGTAAGCCAGGAGTAAGTGGAAGCGTGAGATGGAAACATCCAAATGGGGAAAATTGTGTCATAATTCTGCACTGAGATGTCATATGCTTTTTTTATAGGTCAGAGACATGTTATCACAAACAGAAGATGTCTGTTTCTGTCTGATTTGGCAGGTGTTATGTTATGCTCCTCTGAGGATAGGTAAGTGATACTACATAAACAGCACAGAAAATGTTTTAGTAAAAAATTATGATACTGCAATGTGGTATTTTGGGATAAAAATAATTATTAATGAAGTATTTGACCATACTCACAACTCCTGCTTTTGCTTCAGGATAGTGGATGGGATCCACAGTGGCAGAGACAGTGCATGTATTAAATAAAATTAGGAAGAAAGAAGTTTTCAGACTAGAATACTGAATAGGGCCCTCATGAAAGAGTAGTTCCTCAAAAATTTTATGTGGTCAGATCAAGGGCTGTGCTGGCCTTCCACAACCGAAGTACAATGTTTCCAAGGATCCTGGGAAAAGGATCCTGTGGACTCCTGCCTCGCAAAGCTCGTGCTGCACCCTTCTTTGTGGGCTATTTTTTCCAGTGCTAGCTGGGTTTAGCTAACCAGGGGTGCTGGCACATGATAATGAACTTATGTCTTTATTTTACTAGGTAGACAGCTGCTCTGAAGTTAGGATGTTATGGGATTCCAGGAAGTTTATTTTATTTTAAGGCAAAACAGGTAATGATAGAGTTTGTTAAAATTGATGAAACAGACTATCTAAATAGACTTGTTCAGAAATATGGGCAGGAAAGAAAACAATACACCGGGGTAAAGCAGCATGCAAGACAGACTGATCAGAGGAAGCAGAAAAAAGATATAGTTAGACCTGAAGATTGAATAAATTCTCAAGCTGCTTAGTATTATTCTGGAAAAGTATGGCTGTTTGTGACAAGAGTGTTCTGAAGACTTAACAGAAGGGGTGATCAAGGTCACATTTGAGACACTAGAAAAACATTACATTGAAAGTAGTTGAGTTTTTGTCAACAGGAGAAGCAGATAAAAAGCCAAAAAAAAAAGGTTGGGGGGGGGGGAGATATCATATCACAGAAACGGGCTAGCTATATTTTTCAAATTGAGTTAAATTTTGAATTTACCCTAAAATATATACAGACAATTTAAAAATTATAAATAAAACTTAATGGAAAAGTATGTTAAATTTCTTCTACACTAAGATATGCGCTCTGTCAAAAACTTAACGTCTAAAAATATAGTTTCTATAGATGTTTTCTCTTTGACTTCCATACTGTGTTTGCTCAGTTTACCAGCCAAAATAAGTTTTTGATGTTTTCAACATTGTAGATCCTGTCTAACAGATGCAAAGCTATATTCTTTTGTTTTCAGAAATAATTTTCAACAATAGAAAACAAAAGTCATGTCCAAGGATGCTTTTTTAAGTGATGCTGCCAAAAGCACAAAGAATGCAGTCAGCCTCTTGAAAGCAAAATAACTCCCAGGGCACTGCTAGTCAACACTCTTCATAGCATTCTCTTCTGTGGATTTTTAGACACACAGGACTGGCTGTCCATTATTGACATTGCTTCCATTGCCCTGGAGCAGAGGAACTACTGGGGGTGTGCATCACACACACTTGGACCTTTGCTAACTCCATGTAAGTAACTTGCAGTGTCTTCTGCTTTACTTGTTTTTCTGAGCAAAGTTACCCTCACAATTACAACCAGCACTTTTGTTGCTTTTCTTAGCAGAGAACACTCTTAATACAAGTTCTAAAATGCTCTCTCTAAAGTCCTTAATGTTAGGCTAGAATGAAAATACTCTTAGGATAGTGAAGAGCAACAGGGTGTAAAGAAATGGGTTAAAAATATAATCCCACTTCTTTAAAAGAAATATATCCTTACTTAGAATGCTATAGTCAGATCCAACAAGCAAATCTGAGGAGGATACACAAGATAAAGGAGGACCCTTTGGAAGGCAGAGAAAATAGTCTTATTACTTGATTGTTCCCTACTGTAGCATCTAAAACCCTTCAAATTATCTAAAATTAAAACTATTGCTCATCATCTGTAGTATGTTAGAGAAAGAGCTTATTTTTTCTTCCTTAGATGTGCTCTGTGTTGCTAATTCTGTTGCTAATTCTGGTAATTGTATTGAGTTTCATTTATGTTTACTTGTTAAATATACTAAGGATTAAATATAAAATGATCTGAAGTTTAAATTTCATTAATTTTATTAACTTAAAAAATAATTTTATTTTAAAATTATTAGCTATATGAAAGGTTTTCTCCAAGACTCCTTTCTTGGAGTTCTATGACTGTGTGAAATTTAGGGTCTCCAAGGGTCTCCAACTTCATATTTTCCAAAAAATATCACCCTTGAAAATTTTGTTGATAGCTCGCTAAAGAAACAAAAAGGCACATAGCAAGAGGCTGTAATGATGTGTCTGTGTTAATATGTATGTGTGTATAATTATAGTTTTAACTAAATATTTCTCTACTGCTTAGATTTATTACATTGTGTTTATGATAGAGACTTTTTCTAAAGAAACACTCTAACAGAAAGGAGAGAGAATAATTTTACTGAATGCAGTGAGATTCAGTATTTACTTCTGTTACTTGTGACATTAATTTCATAACATATCTGTGTATATGTGGTGGGGACTCAACTTTTCCTATGATTAAGAGCCCTATAATTTTAAGGGTAACAGTTACTGGTAAGATTATTATCATAGAAAAAAGGAGATTTTCCTTGGTAGCTATAGCCATTCACATGAAGCTGAGTTCCACTTCAGGATATGGCAACCTCCACTATTTCGATAAATGCCACTTGGCCACGTGCAGGCATGTTCTAATTTATTTGAAATGATTTACGCTAAGTTTCTTAATAACGTTCTGTCAATAGCTGCTGTGCAATTGCTTTATTTCTAGTTTCCAAACTATAAGGACTCTTACCTCTAACTTGCCATCCAGGTCACACATCTTTTTGTTCCCTGAGTGGATGAGTGTAATCCCTTGAACCACCTATCTTTGATTCTATTCTCTGCTCTAAGCTTAAACTAGATTGTTTTTAAAATAGTTAAAAGACTGTTTCTTCTTGCCCTAGACCCTTTTTTGATTTTTTTGTATCAGGAACATTCTGAACCTTCCTTGTTAAAACAATATCTGAAGAAAAATCCCTTTAATAGATTACAGTAATTTGTCTTGCTAAAGAAAATTGCACAGAGTTTCTGTAATGAATCATCCTGTGCTTTAGTTTCTGGACCAGCACATCTCTGAAACTTCACAGTTTTGTATTCCTAAGAGCAGGACAGACTGGACAGACATACTGAGCATTCATTATTTTTCAGGAGACTAGTACTGTGTATATAGTTCTCCTGTTCTCTGTGACTTTGCCCTGGAAGTCTGTCCTTGGATCTGTGCGTAATCATCTAGACAATTGAGGGTAGGGAATAGTTTCTGTAAGAGAAAGGCTTACATAAACTACAAAGAGTTGACTAAAAGAAGAATAGCTGGAGGCCTGTATAATCATTACTAGTATGAAGAAAGTGGTCAAGGAATGATTGCTCATTTTCTCTTTCAGAGCAAAAATTTGGGAAAGAAGAATTTCTTGCAAACATTAAATGTAATCTAATCTGCTAAAAAGATTAAGAAATCACCCTCATTCATTTAAAAAAAATCTTATAAATTTGGGGTTTTTTTGAACATTTCCTTTTTGGCCCTACTGCAGTTCCCATACAGAAATTTATTTTGAAAGGATCCATAAAGATGACCACTGACAGATTCCATTGTACTCATCACTGTAAGTTGTTCCACAGCACAGTATCACGTTAGGTTTTTTTTTCCCCCCACATGATTTGGGTGATAAGAATATGAAGTGTGTGTAAAATCAGTACCCCATCTTTCTTAAGGGAATCATATATATATAAAGTGTGCAATTTTTCTCTGCTATTTCTGGAGCACCCCAAGTTTATATGAGCTTAATTGCATTATTTTATTATTTGCATTCTATTTTGTTATTTAGTAAGCTCCTAGCTGGTGTGAGAAATAATGAGAATACTTTCAGAATGCACATTAATGCAGGAGGTTTTTTCTCTGGCTGACATTTCCTATAGACCTACTGTACAAGTGTCATCTGGGAAAATAACATTTGTCACAAATGTATTAGCATGAGGAGTAAAATAGAAAAAAATTTTAAACAAAACCAAGTTGTTGTGTGTTTCTCTATATAATTTTTTTTTTAAATGGAAGAGCTATATTTCTCACACCATTGCTAATATTGCAGAAATCGTGGTAGAGATCACTTCATTAATGACCACTTGGGCAGTATGCTGCCAAACCTTTGACAGAAGTCAGTGCAAAGGGTCACATAATACTATGCAATTCTGTTTGAGCCTGGAGATTTGAAAGGAGGATCAGCTATGAAATAGGAGGTCTTTTCCCATGCTCCATCATCTCACTGAGATTTAAATAAAACATTGGGAAGTGAAACAAGTTGAGAGGTCTTTGGAGAATGTAAGGAACAAACCAAGTAAGCAAAGAATCACTTCTTTGGCACCAGCAGGGCACTCGTCTGCCAGTCTTCCTGAGCAAACAACTTCCTGCAAAACAACTGGTAGGCAATACAGTCATCCTTATGGCAAAATACTCTTAAGAAGTAACTTTAAAATGTTTATTTTTGTACCTGGCAGTTTGTATATCTCTGTAAATTGCCACAACACTGTTAAACACAAAATCTACCAGCTACGATCTCTTCAAGTACCCACCTCAGTCATCAGCTGTTGCTCTATCATCAGTGGAAGAAAATTGTCTATAAATCAGGTCGCTATCATCAGTCCAGCTCTTTCCACGGAGGCCATCAGAGGTAGGAACTTTTTCTATGCCAGATGTCTTTTGGGGTGAATCTGACAGAAATTGTAAGCTTAGCATGAAACAAATACTGCTGCATCCAAAGTCATAGCAGAATCAGGATTTTATAATGATTAAGATTCCTACAGCCAAAAGAGAAATGCCCCAGCATCCAGGTCTCTTTCTATTCAAAATGAACACAAATTGTTTTATTTTGAACAGAGATGATCCAAATTGCACACAAGTAATTCTGCTTTCAAAATATCCAAATCAGACGACACCGATCCAGCTCTGTTGCCAAGAAAATACCTTTTTTTCTCTCTAATCTTTCTCTTGCTTTTAGTCCACTCTCTTTTCCTTCCTCTGCTCAGCTTTTGATCCAAGAAGTCCCTCAGCTCAAAGGAACTAGCCTTCAGTTTGATGTTTTGAAACCTTGCCTGGCCTCAGACAAGTGGGTGTAACAGCTCAGCCCCTTGTAGGGGTTAGAGATGAAACACTGTCCAGTGGAGCCCAGATTTCTTCCAATCCCCTTCTATCCAAAGAGAGCACTTAACCTATACAGTCACCTGAATGATGAGGCCCTTTATGTTTAGCACCTTCTCTGGATAGTTTAATATGAAGCAATTCCATTAATGTTTCATACTCTTGTTTCATTAATTTTTTGAAGGAAGAATGTATTATTAAATGTTCAGTCCCTTCTCTCTTATCAGTTCAATTAAGGTACAGCAGGTACATTCACAAAGATGTCCTCCAGCAAAACCGGAATTAACGTCTGATATTTTGAGGATTAAGAAGGCTGGGAAAACCACAAAAAAACAAAAAGTTTTCAAGCTCCTCTTATATATAACACACAAAGGAAAAAAAAAAAGCAGTTACTCTTTTCTTATTAAAGAAAAATGTTTCAGCTTGTTGTAATTGTAAATGTGACATAAAATCCCCTCTTTAAAATAAGTATCTTTCTTGATTAGGGCTTTTCCCAAGGGTATTCAGCCTTTGCTTTCCATGAAAACCTTTGTCTCTGCTCTCAAAGCATAAGCCTTTCTCTTGACTTCTTGCTAGTTTTCTTTGTCGCCTTCACATTTCCACCTAACTATATTAAAATTCCATTGTTGCTACCTAATGTTCCATTTCAGTAATTTTTAATGCTGCTTATTACCACTATTTATTTACTTAAGACATCCTATGACTGACTTAACTGCATTAATTGTGTGTTTCCAACAAACACCATGTCTATTTCTGAATTTTTGTGTGCGATAGACTTCGTGCTACTCACCATAATTCAGTTGACTATAGCTAGATGATACAGTTAGAATGAACAGCCCACCTCAGCACGAGAATGCAGTTTTAAAACATTGATAATTCTGTAAAATGATAGTCTACTACATATGGTAGTTATGGTAGATCCAAAATTGCCTGGAATAGGGTTGTCCATATGGTGGGTCATAGAGAGACTTGAACTGGGACCTGACAGCAAAAAGTGCTCCAATAGCACTTTAATAAAAGCAAGGTTCATGAAAAAGCCAGTTTCACTAAGTCTTACTGCATATAATGCAGCTGGGTAGTGGTACCAACTGCTCGAGTGTCTCACGCAGGCTGTGCACGAATGGAATAATTCTGTCCCAACAAACCCTCACATAGGTCTCCTGCACAAAAGTAACTTCACTCGGGATTGTGCCATCTACAACCTTTCACCAAAGCTATAAGGCAGGTTGTCAGAGTTCCCCAGAATTGGTTCCTTCTGTTCGTGCTGGGACTCCAGAAGCCTTAAATTCTCTCCAGTCGCTCCCCACTTCCCTACACATTATGCATGGTTCTTTCCTCTATCATTCCTTCATCCTATATAGTGCAAGCAAAAATGTAGGGTATTTTGTTTTGGGTTTTTTTAATATGCTGTGCCTAATGAGAGCCTATATTCCTGTGTGTATGTTACAGAGTGTTCTATGTAATGCCAATCATTCCTTTGACTTTATTGCCATACTCGGGAAAAAGTTTCTGATTAATGAGTCTTTTTACCCATGTGAGCAAAAAACGAAGAGATACCACTTAAACCCAGTGAGTTGTGGAGGCAGGCAGAGGAATCAGCATAGCGTTGTTTATGTGTTCAACTGACTTACAGCTTGTTACATGACTAAAATAGTGAAGCAATATTCTTGCTTTACCTTTTAATAGAGCACTATGCTGTACAATATTTTCATCTTCTGAAAATGTTTTTTATAAAGTATGGATAAAGCATGTATATTTAAAAAAAAATCCTACTTGCGTAAGCCTGTACATCAATGACATAGTTGGAAGCACTTTATGAAACAATGTATTAACTCAGTAAAATACAAATGAAAACTGTATATTCATTGTTTTATATGCCCTTCTGTACTCATGTTTTATTAACTTTTTAATATTACCATGTATCACGCGAGCATGTGATACTCTTCCAAATAAGGTACTATTTTTACTTGGTTTATGAAAATAAACGAGCATTTCAGATTAGCATTTTGATTTTTGCATGAAAGCACATCATGTTTTTTCTTGTATTCCCTGATTGTTTCAAGGGCATTGTATCATACCGTAAAGCTGAAGACTCCTTCATCTTTCTTCAGATAAAGTTACTAATTACTTTTAATTTTACATGATATTTAAAGACTTTAAAATTTATTATTACTCTCAGTACCAAACCCTAACATCATTCAGAGTAGTAAGACACTCAATTTTTTTTTAAATGTTTCTGTTACAAAGTACAGTGATGACATACTCTACCGCTGCCTCATTCCCTTCCCTGACTAGAATTTTATCAGAGTACAAATGTTAGGAAGCTCAGTGAAAATATGGTTTAATGCAGCCAGTTAAATTGCCTGAGAGGAAATAGTGAATACAGCTTTTTTAAAGCCTTTCCCCTCAGGCCATTAACTAAGAAACTGGTCACTAACTGCTGGTAACAAACTGTTTTGGAGGGATTACTGTTATTACCAGTATTCAGTGGTTTATGGCTACATTTTGTTAAAGACATTAGGAACTGTAGCATGGATGGGCTCACAGTATTGGAAAAATCATTCTTTTCCCTTGTGATTAACAACAGTTTTTCTTCCAGTCTAGATGTCTCAAATAGTGGGTTCATTATTTGTCCTATCTCTCAATGCTGTAAAAAGGCTTTTCATTATGGCCAGGATTCAAATGAAAAGAGTGAAACTATAATACTGACTTCTGGGAACGTATGACTTGTGTAGAAACCACCACACGTAGACTAGTTTTCAACTATTTCCAAGAATTTTAGCTGCCACTGGGAACTGGTTGACAGAACAATATACAATAGCTTTCCCTTCCTGTGATCAGCTGTTTCTTGGTGAAGGCATCAGCACTGCTGAAGAAATAAACAAGGTTATATATTCATTTTATATAACGATGTAGTGTAAGTTTAGGTGTAAGAAAGGGCATTTGATCAGTATGTTTCTAGCACTCTACAGTTAGTTCCGTTTCCTAATTATTGCAATTTACATAATCTATAGTATTAGCAAAGATGGGTCAGCCTTAGTTGTAATGGAAAGTGCAGAATTGTAGGAAGTTCAGCGCTTAATTAGGAAAAGTTCTATGGAGCTCCAAAAATCTTTCTTTTATTCTTTTTTTTTAAGGAATGGCATCTAAGAAGATATTTTGACAGCTTAGTTGTAGAAATGATATTGTTGAGTTAGAATACAGATTACAAACACATTATTTGCATGGGAAATGTGTTTTTCACTCTATTCTATCCCCCTCCATCTTTTAATTTTTTTTAAAAAAACATAGATCAGAACATATCATTAGCTATGCTTCTTAGTGAACCTGACTTTTCTCGAGAAATTTACATCTTTCTCTCATTTTCTGTTAAGGTTTCTTACCCTGTTTTCTCACCTAAAGAATTATAATGAGGTAGAGTGAATGAGATCTATGGGGAAAGCAGTGGACCTAGAGACTAAAGGTAAAAGGATGACTGATGGTATGAAATTACCATAAAAGTACAATCAGGATCAGATTTTAAAATGAATTTTTAAGCAGCCTAAGAGATACTCTTTGATTTGTAGTCTGGTGGAATGGGTAATGTCTCATTCAGTGGATAAAGTTTCTCACTGTGTGACTTGAGCCTTTTCTGATCTTTCTGACTGGGAGTAAAAGGGAACCAAAGCATAAAGTGGTTTTTAATGCTGAAAATATCAAACACAATATTCTTAATGTCAAAACCTAGGCATAGCAGGTGAGAAAAGAAAAATAAATATAAGAAAATTATAGTGTTGGTATTACTGTATTAGATAAAGGCACTATCTTAAGCACCCTCTTGATCTATACAAATATTTTAAACATAAGTAAGGAAAGGGTCAGATCTTTATGCTGATGTGAAAAAAACCCAAATCTTTAAACAGCTTAAGATTTAAGTATTTGTGAATTTGTTAAAAAAATCAATAAAGCCTACCAAAATATTCAAATAGAAGAAAAATACTATAATTTATGTCTATTTGAGCAATGCATGACATACGTCTTGTGATCTCTATGAAACTAACACCAATTTACAGTGCATTCAGTGGGTCAATTAAAACAGAGCTTAGTGGGTATTTAAGTGTAACTATTCTGTGAAATCATTCCTATATAATTGCATCAAATATTAAAATAAATTTAGGAAAGTTTAAGTTGAAATTAGTTTTAAGCAACTAATTGGCTCTGTAGGATTGATGTTAGAAATGATTACGTTGTCAACAGGCTTTTTCTTTTAACAAAATTCTTGCAACTGTGAATTCTTGTTTTTTCTCTCCCCACTCTCTAGTTTTATTTATTTAATTTAGAGGATTTAAATAAAATGGTAACATTTTAAAATATGGATTCTTTTTTGTAAGCTAATTTACTCTTCTTTCATGTAAAAGGAAATTTATGATTAATTTCCTTTCTACTACATAAGTAATAAAGAAGGACGTGTATACCATTTATGGTATAACCTCAAAGGATTTATTTTATTATATGGATCCTTATTATATGTCTGGATATTGTGATATTAAAATTGCAGACAATATTTTGAAATAGTTTAGCATTATAAAAATATCCTAAGATTTCCAACAGTTGCTTCTTATGACAGTTTTCATTTTTTTCCCTCCTACTGACAGTTCCCATAATGACTTTAATCATATAGTCTGGAAATGGAGCAGGTTACTGAACAGCAACAAACTCACTGGTCAATGTCGGTGTCACTTTTCTGGGAGCAGGACTTTTTGAGCATCAAGGAACTAATTTTAACAGCCTGCTGGAAAAGTGTTAAGTGCATTAACTCCCTGTCAATCACATTTTTAGCATGCTGGCCAAATTATTATTATTTGGCTCGAGACATTCTATTGAAACTTATTTGTATGGTATTCTTATCTGTGTACCTTATGTGACTAATGATGATTGTTTATGGAGAGGTGCCTGTCCAATTATTTTTGAAGGAACACAAGAATGCAGAATGACTGGAAGCATCAGGTTTTTGCCAGAGAATGCCTCAGGTAAGAGGAGAATGGCTAGAGGCTATAAGGAATCACAAGAGACAAGTCAGAGTCGTAAATTGGGAAACTGACATATCTCATCTAATATACTTGCTAACTAGGCCTTTAAAAACCTTGACATTTAACTAAGTTTGTGGAAAAGTTATAGATTTTGTCCTTTTCTATTGGCTATAACTCATTAATATGATGAACTGAGGTGTTTATAATCATTACCAGCATTAGCAGACGAGCATATGGGATCATTTAGAGATCCAGTTAAGCACCTAACAACTGCTCAGTTGTTTATGTAGGTTGTGCCTTTTTCAAAGTCAAGTCAGTCAAAAATGATATTGCAAGTTATTTACCCTTTTGGTACTTCAGTGTGTGAAATGGGATGAAAGAATACTGGTATTCAGCTCAGGCATTTAAATAATGCTTTGGAAGTCCTGGCCTGCTTAGAACAGACTGCAATCTTTACTGTAAAACAGAAATTTCTGATGGTTTCAAGAAAAAAAAGGTAGTATAAAAACAAACTTTGCAGTGAATGCTGCCTATTAACTCAAATCGATTTAAATACATTAGGGACTTAACTTTTTTTTGTGAAAATAAACTTTGTCTTTATCCATTAACATTTCAAGGATAAGACATACTGTGTAATTAAATACACAGTCTGCCCTGATTCAGATCCTGTGTATACAGATTTTTGTATGGGTGAAAAAAATCTAATTTCTGTGTAAAAAATAAACCAACCAAAAAACCAAGCCATAGAATTCTGTGAAATGAACAACAAAAGGAACTCATAGCAGTATGAAAAGTGGAGAAGATCACAAAAAAAGCAGGAGGAGGCACTATAGCACAATAGCTAAAAACCAGTATGTTTTAATTTCTGAATAGCTTTTCTGTCTGAAAAAATTAATTTAAAACAATATACTTTGCAAGCAAGCATTTTTATGCTTAGGAATCGCTATAATTATTCCAGAAAGCAGGGAAAATGTGAAGGGAGCTAGTCACTGGGGGTGGGGGGAAGCTATTAGGGATTGTTTTGCCAGGGCAGGAAACTGAAATTCAGGAGGAAATGGCATTTTGACAAGCACTTTGTATTTCCAACCAAAATGGAACCTTGCTCATTTAGTGCAACTGGAAAACAGTTAATTGAGGCAAACCCCCCACCTTAATCTTATATGTGAGAAACTGTATTGACTTTTATAGGATTTGAGTTAACTCTTCCAGCACTAAGAATTCATTAATTTTACCTAATGTACTTTGGAACATGAATAAATTATACTGTAACATATTACAGTAGGAGAGAAAATGACTACTACTGTTCAGGTTGTGTGACGTTTTCCATGCTACTCCCATTTTCAGCAGCTCATAACTTTCTGAAAACTTCCGGCTGCCGGGTGAAATTTTCATAGTTTAGGTCTCTGTTGGAAGAAAATTATTTTTTGAAAGTTTGAAGGACCTGTTCCATTATTTCTGGATAAGTGTGAATAAAAACATATAGCCCATCAGGCAAACATTCTTGTTTCTTCTGCACTATCCTGTCGTCCAAATGGAGAGTGAAAAAGGGATCATTTTATGTGAATTTGTGGACTGCAAATGAATAATTGCATCTCTGCATTTGAGTAGCCTAGTTACCTTTTAAAATAATGAAAATCTTGGAGGAATTTGCATTTTTGTCCAGTGTGCTGCTGAATTCCCTAAGCTCTTCGTCCTCAGCACATTTTTCATGTGATAATCGCACAAACTTCTTAAATATAAGTGTTCTTTAACTGGTCACTTATGATCAACAATTACTTGGCAGTATTTTGACTGGTCTGAGTTTGATGAAGACTGTACGTTGGGTTATACTCAAGTAAGACTTCAGATGTAGTGAAATGAAATCGCAATGTTCCAGTAGGTGTGTAGGCTCTTTGAAATGCTACATTCCATCATGAATCTAATCTTTCAGAGGAACATGTTCAGATGGCATGTTAATTTTCTTTCATTTACACTGGAAGGCATTATCCAGTTAAATAAGTGTGAGCAACTTTGAAAAGACATTTATGCTTGCAAAAAATAAAATCTGACTGTTCCAACTGTTTGTTTCACCCTCTTCAGCTGAGGAATTCAGTTCCACAGGTGTTCTGGTAGGAACTTTCACAGAGGTAGCAAACTCCTAAATATTAGTATTTCCACCAGAAACTTGGCTACAAATTATTCCCAGCCAATGAAGAAATAGTAAGCATATAATCTCACTCAGTGTCCACAGAAGAACAGTAAAATATTTTAACAGGCTGATGGGAGTAACCTGCAGGAAAAGAATGATTGTAAAAATGATTTGGTATATAAATGCTTTAGGTAAGAAAGGAAATAATTACTATCTCAAGAGCTGCAAATTAGGCAAGCAGTCAAGGCAAAAGACAGGCAAAACACGCATGAACATGTATGTAAGTGTTTGTGTGTGCTACTGTTCCCTTTAAAGTTCCCTTACCTTTTTTGTGAACAGAACATGAGAGGTGTGTGAAGACAACTGTGAAACCTTTAGGCAATATGTTCCCCAATCTACAGATACTGTGTTTAAAGAGCAAGAATTTTACTATGAAGAGCAATGTATAGCAGTAAATACACAACATACAGGCCTCTTATTTCTGCTGTACTGGTCTCTGTCATTGAATACTCTGAAAAGACCTTGGCAGATCTTGTTCCCACTTTCTTCTGTCAGAGAATATTTTTCCTATTACTAGTAACTCAGTTAGTAACTCAACATGAGGAACTCTTAGTTCTTGTTCAGTATAACTCCTCCATCTTCTCCTAGGTCATGTGGGCAGGAAAAGACAGGAAATGACAGGTATCCCAGACATACTTTGCTGTTTCCATCATTATAATAATGTATCATCATTCTTCATAGACCTCCCCTAATTCTTGATTAGATCATCTCCAGACATCATTCTCATTCACTAGCCTGAAATTAATCTTATTACTCTATTTTGGTGTCATTCAGTTGGTGTTTTATTTATCCTTCCTAGTAAGTTCTTCTGGTGTCACTTCCATATAAATCAGAAGGCATTATAAAGTGTCACTAGTATTGTCTTTTGGTAGATGTTCAGAATCAAAGATCTCTCTGAAAACAAAAGTTCTAAGCATTACCACTCTGCCTGCCACAATCTTCTGTTTCTCATCAGTAAAAATAATTTTCTTTGCCAGTAGAGACATGACTGTCATAATCAGTCCCTCCTTGAGAACCTTTAGGTCATGCAGGTACCACCAATATTTTGGAGGGCTCTAACAGATAACTTATGGCAAATTAGACTGTGATAGGCTGCCCCTTCTTGTTCTTTTAGCTTTCTGCTCTTGGTTTAATACTTCAGCAAATGGGTAGCAGAATAGAACTATAGAATAGAACATTTTGGTGGGCATCAGTTCACAGGCCAACATCTTAGCATAAACATTTTTTCACATCTGCCTTTTAAGATAATATGCTAGTCTGGGAAACTAGGCAGCTGAGAAACAGCCACAGAACCAGATCCGCTGCCACAGCAAGGTGCACAACTGAACAGAGGGATGAAATGCTGCAAATTGCACCAGAGCTTGTAGGACAAGTGGCACACGCTTGGGTTTTCTTAGTTCCAAATGCAGCGAGGCTGCCTTATCCGACAAACTTAATGACACTTCTGTGATATTCAGCTCTGGAGATGGGGTCATTAATTTAAATAAAATGACCAAATAAAGGTGTGTAAGGGAAATATCAACTACAATCACTAGAAATAAACCCTTCTGAAGAGACAACCCAGAAGGGAGGACATCTTCCCTCCAGAATGAAAAAAAGGATGAGGAAGAGTTGCTTGCTTTCCTTCTTAACAGAATTAGGTGTCTTAACAGATGACGCTTAACTAATAAATTTGTACAAGAGATTGGGAAAACTGTTTCTTTTAAAATTCTGAATGTAATCTCCCTTTCTGCATTTACAAAGCAAATGTATAAACAGAAAAGAGGAAAACCAATATTCCAGTTCCTGTCAATTCTTTGCATTTAGATTAATTCTGTAAAATATATCTCCATAAATGAGAATGGATTGTTACATCTTTCCTTGGGAAGTCATGTGAACCATACTATGCCAAGTTTTTATGCTGGGTCTAAACTTGCAGTTAGCCTTTTCTGTAATGCTGTAGACTAAAACCTCCGTCCCCAACTTGACCAAAATTCTAGCTCCAGCCTCAAGCTTCACTGCTTAAGTAATATATCTTGTTTCAGTATTATTTTATAGCTCTTATATCCTGCTTTCTATTGGTTAATTGAGAGGAATAAGTGAGCAGAACTTAATTATTTGGAGTAATAGCAGCAGTAAATTAAAAAAGAGATATGTGTTCTTGTGAAGGTCAGTGAAGTTAGCAAAGAAAGTTAATACAACATGCATTAAATTTGTAAGAGCATTTTCTGAAAAGGTGTATGTATAAGTCTTCCAGTAGAAAGTATTGTTAATAAAATAGCAGCTCTGCACATCCAAACCCTACGAGTGTCTAAGTGCTCTAAATGCATTGGGCTGCCCATGTTGTTTTCAGATTGGCCGATCTGTTCAGCATTCGGGCTTAGCACTGTGCATGTAACAGCTGCTGACTTCAGTGGGGACTTTAATCCTACACACGAGTATATCTCTTTCTGCTTTACAATTCCAAAATTTATTTAATCAGATCTGAGACGTGCATCAATGGACATGAATGGAATAATTATAGAGAAGGGACTGGAAAAATACATGGAACATTTGTATTTTTAGCAAAAAACACTTGTGGATACACTTTATAACTCGTACTTACACTTACATTTTCTTGTCTTACTAAGGTGTATGAGAAGAGAACAACAGAGTGTAGCCTGTTCTATATAAGTCTTCCTTAGTTCTGTCATATATGAACGAGTGAGTGAGAGTGAGGAATGGAGAATCAGCAGCCATGGCACCCCTTGTGGTATTGTGACTGCTTCTCCAACCTCCATGCATGGGTAGAGCTGTGGGATGACGTTGTGGCATGGGAGAATGGAGAGGCACTGCTGGAAGCTGGATTAAGCTCTATACTTCCCATCCACTTTCCCAACAATGCATCTTTCGTACCACTGTGCTATGTCCTTCAGTATTTTGGGTAGGGAAAGAGGGAGAGTCCTGTGGAGCCTCAGAACTGTGAATCTGGTGCGGGGAGAAGTGTATGAAGGCACAGATGGGAGGTTCAGGATGGAACTAGAGCTGAGATAGAGGGTGAGAAGTGAAGGTATTGAGGAAGAGAGCCTTTGGACCTGCTAACAAAAAGAAAAAGAAAAAAAAGAAACCTCTTTTGTAGTAAAGAGTCATAACCAGGCAGGAGGCAATGGATAACCTAATATATCTTTCCCCATAGCAAATTTCTGTGACCTGAGGTTCCAGAGAGTTTGTTTTGATACATGATACATATGTTAGTTACTATTATATGGCTTGATCTTGACCTACTTGGGTCAGTAGGCACTTTTGCTTACTTTTGTTCTATATATCCAAAACATAAACCAGTATTTCTGTTAAGCCGCTAATCCCATACATTAACAAAAATGTGGCATTTGACTTATCTCATATATGCAGTCCTTGTCTAAGGGGAATCAACATGACCCAGGGGCAATAGCATCAATTTGGTTCCATCCCTGACTCTGGTGGACTCTATCGCTAACTTGCAGGACAACTTTATTCTAATCACATAACATTCAGTGTCTTAGTTTCCTCATCTGTAGGACTTGGATAGTAACTTTCATTTTATTTGTAAAAGAACACTTTAGAGAAATAGAAGTTGTTATTGTTAATTGAATCAATTATGTCTGAATCCCAAGGTTTTACTAAGTCTAGACAACACCTTTAACTGGATGAATGAGGCCACTAGGCAATACAGAACACGTAAGTCCACATGAATAGAACCATTAATTTAATCTACTTATTTTAATCTTTTTTCTTCCTTCTCCTATAATGGTATACCTGGTACTGTTGTGCTTGAGAAATCTAGGCTTGGCCATTTAAAGTAACTATGTTGAACATAATTGTTTATAAATAACACACAAGCATCTTTGCAGTATCCAAGACAAGAAACATCCAACTCCCCTTATTTTGTTCCAGTCAGTTCCTTATCTCAGTGCATTCTTGGCACATGTGCAAGTAATCTGTCTAGTTTACGAGAGGGTATATAATCTGATTTTATTGGTGAAAACAGTTTTAATAGCCTTCTTTTCTGAAAATAACTCGGAAACTCTGACATGTCCATTAGATTCATGTCCATTTTACTGAACTGATGTTCTTCCAACCGCGTGTTATGCTTTCCCTCCTTTTATTCACTTATTGCTAATAAAGCAGCCCCAAGAGTCTCTTTAGCTTTAGTTATTATCTTTAGTTGCATCAACAGTATTATTTAGATCAAAGTAATGCTTAATTACTTGTACAATTTTATTTTTATCAACACTTACGTGATTCTTTAAAAGGCAGTTGTTATATCTTCAAAACTTTCCGTCAGTGTTTCTGTCTGTGGTCTTTGAGATACAAGTGTCTGATACTCAGTATACCTGGCTGTAAGAGGTAGCATTTCTTTTCACTACTGATTAAGAGTAAATGATTTCTCAGAAAAGAATTGCAAGGAGCATACGTCACTTTCTTCCCCTAGCAGGGGCTGCATGCAGCAGTATCACGGAAAGGGTACCATTTACTATCTTCAAAAATTGCTTACCCATTGCAGGTTTAATTGCAAGAATCTTCTGGTAATTCAAACCTTCTCTTACAGCTAACCTAATCTGCGTTCAGATAGGTTAGCATAAACTGCTCAGACCAATATGTAGTTGATATTAAAAAGCACAGATTAATTTTAGGAAAGAAGCTGGCCTCAGTTTTCCTTTAAACAACTATATTTACCATTCACTTTTTAATAACTATTATTTTCATAAGTCTTATTTGTAGCTTAGAATTTCCCCTGCCCCCAGGTTTACATTTTTCTAAAACTCTCTCAAAAAGACAAAGAAAAAGACATTCCCACCTCCAAACTGTCAAGAAACCATCTGTTACTTACGCATTTCCTAGGATGATCAACACTAGCAAAGAAGGGAGATGTTTTTTAAAGCACATGCTTTTAGCCTGTATCAGACTTATCGGTAAGTTTTCACCAACATCCACCTCTCGCGAAATGCACTGTTATCCCCGTTTATCAATGGAGAAATGAAGTAGGAGGAAAACAATTTACTCCATCTCATACTGAAGGGTTACGATAGAACTAGGACAGAGCCTGAATTCCCTGATCTTGGTAGAAGGCTTTAACAACACAGCACACAAAATTGCTAACTGAAAAGATAAATTTGGCAATTGAATTAATAATGCCTCCATCATTATATGAGGAGGAAAAGAACAATTTGTCTTCTATATCACACTTCTTGTTTTACATTCTTGTCTTTAAAAGTCTCTCTTAAATGGCATATCTTTTGGGCTGTCTGAATGTATTAGGGTTGATTTGGGGGGGGGGACAGGCAATTTCTAGAATACTTATGGACTGATGGAAGAGTGACTTTCAATTCAACAGCTTTAAGAGTGGCAGGTGTCAGTGTGTCTCTGCTTTACATAGCCTCTTTGCAACTATCACTAAGGTTTTGTAGATCTATTGGATGGATGGAGCTGGAGAAGTAGTGTTTAATGGCTGTGAAGCAATATGTGTTGGATTATTTGTGGGTAAAAAGAGGCTCCTCTTGTCTAGTGCTACTAGTACCCTTCATTGGATTCTGGAGATTGTGACTAATTAAAATAAGAAACAGGTAGTCATTTTTCAAAACAAATGGTAAGTCTATAAATAAAGCATAACCTAACTGCAAAGTCATCATTTTAGGGAATTACTGTGTTGCCATATTCATTACAGCATATGATAATATCTACATGTTTGTAAATTTATCATCTTAGTTCATTGGCATGGTTGGCCTCCCAGGCAAATTTTAAGACTTTGTAAGTACCATGTTTGTGTCCTGAATCTTCAAATTATAATCCAGGTTTTAATATTGACCATTAAACTGCTCATGCATTGCCTATGGTAAATATAAACAAACTTACTGGAAAATGAACACCACTTTATTTGTTAAAGGTATCTGGCAGATTAATGGGATATCAGTATTATTATCTTAGTGGAGGGCAGAACATTTAAGTCAATATTTTGTCAAGACTTTTGGGACAAATTCTCTTGTGTCACTATTGACAGGTAGATGAGCACTGTAACACACCTATGATGAGAACCAACCTATCATCTTTTGGTGGTCTAGATTTTATGCTGTGTAATTTTTATATGATACGAGATGTTCTGATTGTTAGACAGGGTCGCTTGGAGTAGACCTTTTGTCTGGTTCTTAGAAAGATGCAAACAGCTCTCACCGAAAGCATTTTTAGTGTCTGGGCTTAGCTCTTCTGTGTTTTTTCTGACTGCTCTTATTGTGAGGCCTGTTTTTGAGGGTAGTTGAGAAAAGCCACTGACACAGCAGATTCTTTCATCATGTTGGTCTTTCTATCCTCTGACAAGGCTGACAGTCAGCAACTGAATATGCAATGGCTCTAAATCTTGTGAAATGATTAGCCAAAGGCTATCAAAATTCATACACTCCTAAAGATTGAGAAGTGTTCTACCTAGCTGGGGTGCCTTTACAGATTTAATTCAAGTTACTCTTTGAGTTAGCCTAACTGAAATAGAACCAAAGAAGCCACTTTGTAAATGAAAAAAAATCCCAACCCTAATATGTGTGTCATTTTTTTACATTTGTAGGCCTATAGCTACTGAAAGCTTAACTTTGAAGATCACAAAGGATCAGAATATATAAACATCACCTTCATAATAAATGTTAATAAAAACATAGAAAAAGTAAACTGCAGCTCCTGTATTCCCTATTGCTTTCTGCTTGATCTAAATACATTTTTTCTTGTCTTTGTAGAGCCAGGAAAAAGCTGCAGCAAGTTTCTTTTCTTTCCCACTAAAATGGAGCAGTTAGCAACAGGTAACTACAGTCAAATGACTGTAGTTTTCCTTATCATGCACTTTACAGTTGGAAAGAAAGGCAATAAGTAACATTTAAAAGCCACATGTAATACTGTACAGCTTCGGTACTTCAACTGTTTGCTTTTTCTATCTGACTTATGAGGTATTTAAAAGATTTTACTGGTGTTCATTGCCACGAGACTAAGCACACTGAAAATGTTTCTATGCAGAATCAACACTTAATATTTTAGTGTTACACACAACAACAGAGTCAAGTTAACACTTCTGGCTTCTGCACCAAAAGCCATAATACCAAACAAGTGTAGAATTTGACTCTTCAGAGCATATTTTTGTCTCCCTTGTGCTGGAGTAAAGCAAGCACTTCCATGAATTATTGTGTGAGAATTCTCCTGTGTTTTCTTCATACACGTGGGGTAATTTGGGGAAAGTAAGGGAAGGCAACTGGAACTTCAGTTGAGCTAATCTGCAGCCATGCTATTGAACAGTTACATTAACAACTGATGAGTTCACTGAAATTCTGGCAAACGTCTTTCTGATGGCTATTTGGAGTGAGAAAGGCCTCTGACTGCTTTTTTTTAATTTCCCAATGAAATGTATGCTAGAAACTTGTGTTGGGACAATATTTAAGAAATTGAGTGAAACTTTGTAATGAAAGCACAGGAAATGGACTTAAATTATATGATTTGAAGATCATTTTGCCTAGGCATTTTGTCACCCTCACATCAATTTTCATCTGATGAATCCTTGGGGAAGGCAAAGAGATACAAGCCCAGCACAGTGAGAGCTCTGATAGTCCTGTAGTCATTCAGCACTGCCCCATGAGGCTGTTGTGACCTGAGATCAGAAATGTCATTTAAAATCATCAGGCATAGATAGGTGAGTCTCACTAGGCCAGATCCATTTCAGGAATCATTTTACTGCAGTCAGTGAACAGACAAGGATGGTGAATGTTGATAATTAATTGCAGTTTACACTTCAATGCAATTAACACTTTTTCATGTGAATGAGTAACATTTTAAATGCGAAGAGGTTACTGTGTAATCTCATTTTTATTTCATACTTATTGCCATATGCTGTATATTTTGTTCTTTTAAATAGTATTAATATTCTCTTTGACTGCACTATATACAATAGCACATCTCCCTTTTGATTTATAAAATATGCTTATGAGACTAAAAGCATGTACAGTATTAAAATACATTAGACTAATAGAGCCACTGTCAATTAAAAGACTCCTCCAAAAATGCAGTTTATGGGCTCAACAAAGTCTCTTCAAAAAGATCAGCCCTTGAAGCTTCTGGGGGAACAATCTGGGGCTCTTTTAGTCAGCAGGGAGCTGAACTCTGAGCTCTCACTGCTCAGCACAATTCATAGCTGCCTAAATAGCTTTATAATTCAAGAATTTCATCTCATCTGAAGCGTCAAAGTAGAATACAAATAGAGGAGTGACCTTTAATCAGTAACTCAAACCATAAAACTCATGTATTTGGAAACCATCTGGAAGCAACTGCAAGCTTCCCTGTGAGCAATCCCACCACAGCAAGCAAGGAAGCACATCCTGTACTACATGAAGAGACTTTAGATTTAGCTCGGCTTGAATGCATTACAGGGTGGAGATGAATCTGTGAAAGGAAAATTTGTGTTTTTCTTTGCCAAATAAGTGTATGAAGAAAACACTCTTGGCTCCTGATATTATTATCTGTCCATCAAGAATAGCCAAAATCCTAGTTTGCACATATTTCCAGCAAAAATATGTCTCTTCCATCAGATATATTTTACCAGAAGCTATTTGCTCATAATAAAAAGCAAAACCTTTAGCAACCATTAAAGTGTTTGTTGTCTCTCTAAAATGCACTTAGCAGCAATAGCTTCGACATGGGTTTTATTGATTTTCATTTAAAGAAAAGATTTATTTTTTTAAATAAAATTTTTGATGAAGAAGAAAGCAAATTCTTTTAATTAAAAGATTCAAAAAGATCCCATTCAACTAATGCAACACAAACTACTTCAAAATTATAAGAGAAGAGAAAATGTTCTATTCATTTTTCAGACACAGTTCTCACAAACCAGATATACACAAAATAATCCTTTGTAGCTGTCGCTTAAAGATACCCCTGGCTCCAAAAAATCTCTGTATACTGGACCAAAGTATGCACACAGTGACTGGTAGCTTTATCATACTTAAAAAGAAAGAAAACTACAGAAGGATGTGCAGTGTAGTATGACTAGGAGAAAAGAGATTTTTAGATTTTTCTGCGTTTTCTTTGTGAGGCTGTGTTGGCAGTGTTCATATGAATTTAATTTTGTGACTATGTTTCTTCAGTAAATATTCAGTCCTGCTGTAACAGATGATTTGGGATTGCATTGGCAGAAGAAGCTTCGGCTTTCATTTTTACATTCTGCTGTTGGTCATTTCAGGCAGCATTCAAGGAATGTGCATATTAAAAGAAAAGGCACTTCAAGCACATAGCTGCTCTTGCTTCTTGCTACTGTATGAGGGGCGCCTTCATTTACATCACTGGAATGTAGAACTAGTTTCAGAAGAGTAAGATGAGGCTCATGAGGCCCGAGTCCTCGCACGCTCACAGCCGCATCTAGTTATTAATCAATGCCAACAGGTTTTGTATGCACAGAGAGGCTCAGAGAGGACACACTTCCACTATATAGACCCGGGTAAAAGACAGCTAAACAGGAAGACTCATATCGTGCCAGTAAGGGTACAATAAATAAAAAGAGCTGATCTGTAATACGCATCTCCATTTGGACATTTCTAAATGGGTACTCTGTTCATCAAGCATCTTTTGAGTAGCGGATGCTTTTGTTTAAAGAAAGGACGCCTGTACACTGTAAGAGCAACTGCTGATTGCCATACTGCTATAGATAAACAAATCCTGTCTACTGGCTGTAAGTATCAGAAATGCTTGCTGAACACAAGTGCTGTCCACAAGATCCAGAGTCACAAAACTGTATTTGAGAAAGAATACACAGCCTGAGCACAGGTTAATGTCAGTGTTCGGGTGAATTAGAAGATAGGATATTTGCTCAAGAGAAAATTCTGGCATTTCTGAATTTTTGTCTTGAACCAGAACAAGAAGACAGCATTTCTAAATTTGCTACTAAATTCCCCCAAACCTCGGGGATAAAAGATTTTGTACAATTCAACATAATATAATCATACAAAAGCAATCTATAAAATAAAATATGATAATGCAAATAATAAACTTTAACTTTTTTTTTAAAGTATCAACAATTTAAAGGTAATTACTGGAACTGTGAGTATATTGACATCCAGAAAGGTAGTCCTGAGAAAAGGAAAGTAGAGATATATCTGAATAACA
The DNA here is from genome assembly GCF_034638445.1 of Ciconia boyciana. Taxonomy (NCBI): domain Eukaryota; kingdom Metazoa; phylum Chordata; class Aves; order Ciconiiformes; family Ciconiidae; genus Ciconia; species Ciconia boyciana. Next base: position 68,652,938 of record NC_132938.1, on the reverse strand, counting down.
CTCAAAATGAAGCCTCATTACCTACAGCTGTTCTCCTTCCAATGGAAGTAGTGACAAAGTAGAATTCATCTTTTCCTTATGACATTTCTTTTAATGTCAGTTAAATGGAGGAGACTCCAAAGTTTCTCAATGGAGTTTCTTCTCCGAAAACACACACACACACAATTCTCATTAAAAATCAGTATTAAACAGTGAGGAACGAATCATAAAAGACCCCTACAAAAAACACGGATGCCCAGTTCCACATTTTATTGCATGGTAAACTGCTGCTAGAGTTTCTCAGCAGGAATCATCAATATAGCCCCAAGAGACCAAATGACATCTTTGTGACTGGCTATTTATCTCTATCTCATTTATGTCAGGAAAATTTGTACTAAAAGCATAACAAATGATTCTTGAATTTGTAATATCTAATTCATGTGATATAACTAACTGCTCAGTGATATATTAATGTCAATCTCAGTTAAACTGGTCCAATTTTGTTTCAGTTGCTACCGGAAATGAATGTCACCCTTATAAACTGCATTCATTTTGAATGCATTGAATATAATGCAGTACATTACCTTCCAAAACCAATTTAGGATGGTTTTAGTATATATATGTGTTAGTATGTTAACCTGTACCAGCCCTTTAGCCAGTGAGGAAATAAACCGCTAAGATTAACAAAAGCATATTTTAAAAGCTTTTCTCTTCAGCTATATCAGTGTAAGAACAGAAGATGAAGCTGTGAGCCTTTTTTTAAGTGCGGGCAGTTGCTAATACAATGCAGTAAAATAGAGAAGAACTCTGCAGTTTGAGAAAGAAAGGAGAGGAAAAAATGGTCAAAGCAAATTTCATTGAAGAAGAATAAGCAAGAAAAGGCCTGAAATGGCCATATTCTTGCTGGCCCTTTTATGTCATTCTGGTTCACATGTGTTTACAGAGTTGTGTCATAAAACGAATGAAGAACACATACTTGGAAGAGTAAAGTTACTTCCTGAGGGAAGGGAGAGAGAAATGTAGCCTGTGCAGGGGGTGCAGGGGAAATGTATGTAGGCAAGGAATGAGGAACACCTGCGGAGAAGAAAGTGGGAGCCATGAAGAAGAACTCAAAGGCTTAAAAAGAAACTGTAAGACACATAGCATGAAGAGGGGAAACAAAAATCTTAGGGGGACAGGACAGGCCAAAGACTGAGAATGAAGGACATGGTTTAGAAGAAGGAGAAATGAAGCATAGCCAGAGGCTATTTTGGTCATATGAAAGAGAGAATGAAAATAGGTGGCAAATAGGATGAATGACATTTTTAAAAATGTTAACATTCAAGGGATCTCATGATAGTTTTTAAATCAAGATTCTCCTATAGAGCATGGCTCTGACTGCAAGTGTAAACTGCGGGCTGTCTGCAGGATGCCCTGTTGCATGTAATTGTCCCACCACACAGAGGCTCTCTTAAGCAGCCTTTGTGTGTTCTGGTTTAGAATTACAACTTCTAAATAAAAGAATTTCCAGTCTTGAAGTTGCTAAATGACACATGTAAATGAAGCACAAGGTTATCTCTTTTACAAGATTTAGAAGCTGCAGGCCAATTTCTGTAAGATTTGGGGTTTGCTCGGACTTGCAGATAGATGGAAACTATTAAAGAGCAGTGTTACTTTTGAAAACGGGACTCGGACATTTTTAAGCTTTTAAGCAAATCGAAATAAGAATACTGAGGTATATGAATTTTTCTTGCATGTCTTGGGCAGATGTTACTTCTAAGCCTTAATGCTTCAAATACATGCATGACATTTCAGAACTGACCATTTAGCTGAAAGATCAATTTAAACACACATATCCAAGACAGTGCAGCATAGCAACTGGTTTAGAACTGAGCAAACAAAGGATTATTAAGTGCTGTCAAGATTTTCTGGAGAGTATAAAGAAAATTTCAGCTCTTCTTTAACCTTAAAATCATCTTCATCCTTTCCACAAAACAAGAGAGATTTCCCAAGTAATTGTGTTACAGTTTTCCAGGGCTCGTGGGGATTGCTGATATATAGTAAGCTCACTATAGCTTGTAGGGTAAAAGAAACTGGCCACCTCTGAAAAAGGTCGGTCCCTGTTTCACTATATGAAAGAAGATAAATTGGTTGCAGGCAGAACACTGACATACAAAAATCAAGTTTTAGAATCTTTTTCTTAACATGAATATGCCCAAAAGCAGCACCCAAACTCTTGCTATGGTAATTTCAGGAATGATTATACCACTTCATAAAAGTTCTCTCCATTCTGCAGCCTTAGTTTCCCTGCAGTTACCATCTCTACTGTCTTATGAAACAATCTACAAGGCTTTTTTGCATAACTTGTTTGCATGGTTGCTGGTCCAATATGTTACCTGCTACATGTGTACATTTCCTCAGTATCGTAATTTGTGAATGATTATTTGCCGAACAGGGCTTCACAGGTTGTTGATCACAGTGTGTAAATGTTTACAATTAGAGTGAGGGCATTCAAATACAAAGAATTGCCACAATTTATTAAGTGAAATTTAAGTGACTTCTAGAATCAGATCAAGCACATTTTCCTCTATGAACATGATGAAGCAATAAACATCTCCCCTGCCCTGCCAACTGCAGAGAAGCTAATTTTGTTTTCCATTTTATATTACATTTCAGGGAGAATATAGTGACTAAATGTCTTTCATAGTTTGTGCTATGTGTTTATCTCATGAAGATTTACGGAGAGTAAGAGTCAAGCCACTGTATGGCTGCTCCAGCAAAAGTGTCAGGGTAAGCAAAGGAAACCTTCACTGTCTCCCAATCAAACTTACATTTTTGCAGATGTGTCCCCTCAGACCATAGGTTTGACACTAAACTTTGCACGCCAGTCTTGGATGTTTCCATTCTCAGTTCACATTCATGCAGCAGAATTATTTAGACAAGCTCCAATTTCCCCAATTTGGAATGGGAGGGAAAAGTGTATGGTGCTGCCAGGCAGAAGATTATATCTTCGTTTTGGTGGAGGTTTCAGGCTCTTTAGAGAGCCTGTGGTTGTGGCTGTCACTCTCTGCCACACTCAGAGGCTTTTTTTATTGTCCCTGTCAGTTAGCAGCCCAAGGTTACTGCCAGCTCTCTGTCAGTGCTTTGATTTTTGTCAGCTATGGCCAGGTCCTTTTAGTTATCTGCTATCTTTTCAGCTTTGTTCAGCCTGAGCTCTACTTGTCTACTAATTAGCTCTTTGGAGATTTCCCTTTTAAAACTCACTATCACAGAGGACAGGAACCGTTCAAAAGTTTTGTGCTTCATAGAAATTCCATATTCATCCACATCCCATACAGCCATCTTTTTAAAATTAAAAGTGGCAGGTCAGGCCAATTTAAGGTATATAAGCAGCACAGCCTGTAAAAAGATATCTTTAGGTTCTTGATCAGGTATGTAGATGAATGACAGAAAAAGAAAAAAGGTTTCCACTGAAGGACCAAGGTGTACAAATAAAAAAACCCTATCATTCTGTGTAACGTATTCTCATTTTCTTTATCTTCTGGTGTGCAAATATTGTGCTAGCTGAATATAAAAGTAGCACAACTTTAGGGTACAAAAAAAAAAAAAAACCACACTGTAACAACATCAAGAGTGGTCTTACATCAAGGAGGGCCCTGAGGATGTCTTTGTTGTCAACTTCAGAAGAAAAGAGAGGAACAGAGGCGGAAACTGGCAGAAGGAATAGATGCCAAAGAGAACTCAAAGGATTAGGTCCGGGTGAGGTGATCGGTATTCGAAAACAGTCTGCCTTCTGGCTCTGATCTAAGGGAATAGGCTGGCAGCAAAGCCAGAGGGCATAACAGCACAAACACACCTTCAGCACACTGCTGGAGGCTTGCCTCAGTGCCTTAAAAATTGTGGTAGCAATTAGAAAGAAAGGTATATAGGAGCAATAGGCGAAAGTGCTCTATTTATGAATAAAAGTCCTCTTTTTACATAATACTCAGTCTACTTGTATCTTTTTTTCCTTCTTTCTTGCCACTTAGTACGTTTTTCTTGTGGTATCTCTTCGATGCTGTAAGTTGCGCCTACATTGCACTTACACAGTGTTAATGCCTGGAAGATGAAAGTAAAAACCTTTGAATATATTAATGCTATAACACAGATGTCTTACTTTTTCTACTCTTTTTTTAGAAATATGGTGTGGTTAATAATGATGCAGATTGTGCTGGATGGATGAGCAGATGAAACAGGGGAATACAGATTAAATAAAAATTTCTTCAAAGCTTACGTTTGCTTCATAATTTAACTTCTGTACTTGTCATGATATTAGTAGCTAGGTGCAACCATGCATAATCACATTGTTCTAAAATATCCTGGTGAAACAGAACAAACCTAATCTAAACAGCACTGCCACACTTGTTCAGATAACTGGAAAAAAAAGTAATTAGGAAATGTCAGCTCAGCTCCGTGGTTGATGATCATTAGAAACCTATAGTTACAATAAAAAGTACACAAACAGTTTTATAGTTGAGAACCAAATGTTTCTTACTGAAGGCAAGGCTGCAAAGAGGCCATGGAATAATCTGTCCAGACTTCCTTTTCTGACACAACATCTCATGCAATTTGTGCCTGGTTTCTTATTTTTCCGCTCTCATATTTGTCTTACGCATTGGACAGCAGAAAGAAACACAGATTTGGCAGCTTTTGCTTTGCTAATGGGAAAGCTCCCTTCTCTGGTCACTGCTAACCTGGGTGATGTTTGGCCAGCATGTCATAACTCTGCCTCCTCAGAGCACTTGCACTTCTATCCGAGAGCTGTTCTTGTTCTTCAGAGCTTGGGTTTTCAATCACCCAGGTATTACAAGGAGTTACTGGTACAGAGGATCTTATTCTTTGAACTCGCCAGGTACATGGGGTCCTTTGCTCCTGATGTCTGGCCAGACTGACAGAACGACAAACATTTAGTTGTTTCTTGTTGTTTACATCTTTGGACGTTTTCAGCCTCTCTTAAAACTGCCTCATAACTAGGTCTGGTTGATAGATTTGGAGGCTTTACGTATTTTTTCTGTTTCTTGCAGGTTGAAAATTTCAGACATATTCTATTACAATATTATAATTCTGCTCTTCTCAAGGTTGGATATATACCATTATCTTTTCCTTGTTGGATTAATCTAAATTAGGGCATATTGGTGGCATAAAAATAGCACAGATATTTTGGCTGCATGCATTGAAAGCATTTTGAAACCACTCCTACTGTTTTTAAGAAAAGTTCTGGCTAGTCCTGCTCATTTTCAAATTGATTCGCAATCTTCAAATTGCAAAATTGAACTGGCAAAATTTTGCATGTGAAAAGCCAATTAATGACTTTCATAATTTGCATTCTATTGATAACAGCAGCTTTGATATGAAAGCTACCTGGTGTCCTTTTGGAGAAGCAACGGCCCAGACGCTTTCTCATTGGCGTCACATTATTCGTTTGTTCTTACTTTCTGAATCTAGCATTTGCACATTAAACAGCTGGTCACTTGCTCCTAGAGTTACATACTGGATACACCAAGCTGAAGCAGTTATGTCTGCATTGCATCTTTGTTCAACTGACACCTTAAATGCTTGGAAGCAATTTAGTTCAGAAAACTTACAGATATTAGTAGTCTCTTAGTCTTTCTTTCCTCACTAGGAAGATGACATACTTCAGGTATGGGAAGCTGTCACATTGCTTTAGCCTTTCCAGGTTCAAGACATACTCGTAACAGACAGCAAGTGACCCCTATATATCACTGTTGGCAGTCATTGCTTCTCTTGTTTTTCCCTTAGTTTAGTTATGCTTCCCTATCTTGCTCTTAGAAGAAAAAGGATGTTGCAGACATGATCTACCTTGAGTTTCTGCTAACTTCAAATTACTGTACCTGAGCATGCTGATCACCCGGATATTTATCTCAAGGAGTCCTCTTAGTATATTTGGCTGGCAGCATTAATATTCTTTTACAGCAAATTTAATCTATATTGTCTCTCTCAGCCATCCATTTCTACTCTGTAGTGTGGAGATTAGGGTAAGTAATTGCTTGCTTAATACGAAATTGCCTGTGTGAGACAGTCTGTGCTTTTGCCAGACAACTCAGATATTATTTCCTCAATTGCAGGCATCTGTTATTGAGCTCATCTCAGTACCATCCTGTACAAATGAATTGCTCTATGCAAATGTATTTTGTCAGTTTTTTCACCAGCTGTCATGCTGCTTACCCAACTCAAGGGCTGTGTCTCTTCACTGAGTTTTTCCACTTGCTTATACTGAAAGCATTTAATGCATCAGTTGAATTATTTCATCTAGTTCTAGTACTACATGTCTGACAGACATTACAGTCCTTGAAGTACCTCTCAGTAATCTTTTAATAGCTTTGTTCCAAGGTGCATATTTTGCTTTGACTGATTTTATTTCTTCTTCTGTGTTTATTTTACAGATTGTTTGTTCTATTATAATAACTGAGGCAATGCATACCCTGCAGTTGAGCAGTGATTCAGCTGGTCAAACACAGGGTGAGGATTCATATGATATTATGATTACCAGTGCATTTGCAGCATGCTTGGGAATTTTCTGAGAAATACCTCATTGGCTGGGCACTGGCGGATTGGCTGTACTGGACAGTAACAGAAAGAAGAGGGGGCCCCAAGAGAATAGTCACTAGAAGCACATTACTGTCACCATCAAAACAATCAGTTCATGCTGAAACCTGCTCCTAGGAAAGGAGAATGCCAACAGTGGGGGAAGTTCTAGAGAGAACCTTACATCTCTGGTCTTAATGGTTTAAAAAGGTACCCCCTCTCCTCCAGAAAATAAGTCTCTTACCACTATCTTGAGACTGTCTAAAGATCAAGACCAGTAAAAGAAAGAATACAACGGAAATTTAATTGACTGAAACTGGTGTCAGAAATTAGGTTTAACTAGTGGACAAAACAATGATAGGTGCACTAAGCTGCTCCTTTCCCATATCCATCCTACCCTCCCTGAGCAGGGGTGTATTTCTGCAGAGAACAGCAGCTTCTCAGGATACACCGTGTGTTGTGGCTATAGGAAGAACTACAGGCCTGTACCTCCCAGTTAAGGTTCATGAATTCTGTGAGTTCAGCAGAATCACACCTTTTGTTGAAATAAAATGCTTCTAGCACTCCTGGCCATAAAAAAAAAATCCAGAATATGATCCAAGTTAAACAAAATCACTGATACCTGCCTAAGTTTACAGAGAACTGTGTTAATATTTGTGTGTGAGAAAAACTGATTTATTAATCTCATTACTGTTTTAAATGGCAAGCAAACCCCATACCAGCAGGAGGAGAACAGAGCTAGCCCTCAAGAGGAGAGGAGACCCAAACTACTACTCCTGTTACTCCTAAAGAACAAGGCCACTCTTTGGGGGGAGAGGAGATCTCTGGTTATTGCTCCAAAAGATCACCTTCACCTAGAGTGTGTGCGTACTGAGGGCCACAGGGTGAGGGCAGGGAAGAGAGCCACGTCACAGAGCTGGAACCAGGGCCCTTCCCATGTCACAAGGCAGGTACAGCTCCATGTTGCCTTACGCCATCCTTGTTACTGTGAAGGCAATGGCACCAGAGCCTAGTTACCAACCCAATGGAGTTATCTAGCAGAAGGGCAGGTGGAAGCTGTGCCAAGGAGATGATGCTTTCTGTTGCAATCACTTACTTGAGTGAAATGGCAACATTTTTTTAGGGGCATGAAATCCACATTTGAAAACAAAGGTTAATTTAAAATATGAAACCAAACACATCCCTATTAACGTGTTTCTTTTCCTCAGCAGGCAAACATCTATTTTACTGCAAGAAGACAGTAAGAAAAACAGCAAAGATCCCATAGGTAAAATTTCATGTTGTTGTTCTACCTGCAATATTTGAAGTGCTATATGGGCCATTTACTGGGGACAGGAATAGCTCTCTAGGGGAAGGACAAGCAGACAGGATCATGTTAACATTAAACTTGCTTTCTTCCCAAGAACTTCATTAAAGAGAACACTATTTCTTCAGGGCTTTAACAAATACTGAAATCCCTAAAATCAATTTTTGAGGATTAACATCCTTACTTTACAGAGAGGCAAAACTAAAGTTTTGACTAAACATTTGTTAGTGGTCTTCATTTTAGGTCCCTTGTATTTTGGATGTCCAGGTCTATATTTCCTCCTGCTGTTCTCCTCCTGCTCCTCCTTCTCCATCTAAAAGATGCTGGGCTCCCACAACTACAGCTAAGAAGAGTTGTGTCACAGCATCACAGAAAATTAAACTCAAATGATTTCAGGTATAAGCCCAAGTGTTAAAAGTTTCAGTGCAAGAAACCGGACTCTCAGCATCTTATACAGGTCTTTGAGTTTTGATTTCCTCTATCTCAGCACTCCTGCACCAGAAATTCACAGTGCTGCCACCATGTATCTTTGTGAGCACAAAAAATCTTTTACAGAAAAGGCCAAAGGGCAAACAGCTGCTGCATAAATACTTTGAAAGTCAGTCTCTGAAGTGATGAATGGGTATGGGAACATCTACAGTCTTTCAAATAGAGAAGAGCCTACTTCCCTCGTTCTCTGGCTTATCAGGCATGGATCACTCCAAACTGAAATCCTGCAGATATGGCTAGTGCTTTGATAAACCCAGGGGCAAAGGGCCCTGCAGTCAGGATCAGCATTACAGTGATGTTATTATTTGGCTTCAGCTGCCCAGACTGCAGGTGGATCCACTTTTTATCCTATTGCAAAGACTTCATAGACATACCCTAAACAACAGCTGTTGCATTACTCTCTTGGAAATAAATATAACGTTACAGAAGTCTCAGCTTGCTCCTCTCATGGTTGGTTTCACACATTTTTGCTCTATACCAAATCATTTTTATGTCCTTTTTTTCTCTCTAAAAGTTAATATTTTATTTTTTCAAAGAGAGAAGCTGCTCTGCAAGGTGAAGAGTGCTGTGGAGAGAAAGCACAGCAGGAGTTTAGGAAGCTTGGGAGTTTTCCACGTCACCATTTTTTTCCTGGCTGTGAGTGCAGCAAAATAATTAAGTTCCTTGTAATTAGTAAAATATGAAATCTGTGTAACTTCTGACTCTGTATATGCAATGAGACGTTAAAATGGTGATTCACCTGGTTTGTACTGCAAAAATGAAGTAACATGCTTTACTTTTCTTGAGCAGTTAAAAGAAGTTCCTCAGTAAATACAGTATATATATTTGACTGTTTTTTTATTTCCTAAGTCATCCAAACCTCGCTCACGTGGCACTACATAGCAGGTAATATTTTCATGATTTTGTCTTTGCTGATTTGGTAAATAAAGAAGGGAGTCTCTCTGTATTTTTGAAATAGAAAGAATTTAAAAGCTTAACAGTGGCCTTGAGCCGCCCCCGGGTCAGACTAAATGATGCAGCATAACTTGAAGCCAAGGTCCCCACCTTTTTCCTTCTAGACCTGCTTTAGAAGTCATTTGTTCTGTAATGTTTACAGACAGCCCCAAAGACAACTGTGAGGTTAGTGGAGACTTCTGGTTACATTTAGGAGTTGTCTACAAATGCACATGGGTGGTCCGCAGATTTTGTTGTCCCATGCACCATTAGCAAGTTTGCTGATGATACCAAACTGGGAGGTGCTGTTGACTCTCTTGAGGGACAAGAGGCCTTGCAGAGGGATCTAGATAGATTGGAGCATTGGGATGAAATTTAAGAAGTCGAAATGCCAGGTTCTGCATCTAGGACTGGGTAATGCTGGGCACAAGTATAAATTGGGAGAGGAGTGGCTGGAGGGCAGCCCTGCAGAAAGGGATATGGGGGTGCTGGTCAGCAGCAGGCTCAATACGAGTCAGCAGTGTGCCCTGGCAGCCAAGAGGGCAAACCAAATCCTGGGGTGCATCAAACACAGCATAACCAGCCGGTCAAAAGAGGTGATTATCCCGCTGTATTCAGCGTTGGTGTGGCCTCACCTTGAGTACTGCGTGCAGTTCTGGGCCCCACAATTTAAGAAAGATGTTGAATGTGTCCAGAGGAGGACAACAAAGCTGGTGAAAGGGCTGGGAGGAATGTCCTATGAGGAGCGGCTAAGGACTTTGGGCTTGTCTAGTTTGGAGAAAAGGAGGCTGAGGGGCGACTTCATTGCTCTCTACAGCTTCCTGAGGAGGGGAAGTGGAGAGGGAGGTGCTGATCTCTTCTCCCTGGTATCCAGTGATAGGACACGTGGGAATGGTTCAAGGCTGCACCAGGGGAGGTTTAGACTGGACATTAGGAAGCACTTCTTTACTGAGAGGGTGGTCAGACACTGGAACAGGCTTCCTAGAGAGGTGGTCGATACCCAAAGCCTGTCAGTGTTTGAGAGGCATTTGGACAATGGCCTTAATAACATGCTTTAAATTTTGGTCAGCCCTGAATTGGTCAGGCAGTTGAACTAGATGATCGTTGTAGGTCCTTTCCAACTGAAATAGTCTAGTCTAGTCTAGTCTGTTCTATCCTTGTCGTCTCGGTCTCTTCTCCTTTCTGTGTTTTATGTTTTGTCTCACAGATCCCAGTAAAGTTGGGGAGAAACCCAACTGTTCCAGCAGGGCCCAGTGATTTCATAAGGATTTCACTTGAGCAGAGAAGTCCACTTCTGTGAAAGTGTAAGATATAACATAAACCTCGTGAATGCTGTTGGTCTCTCTCTCTCACTTCAGCAATGCAGAAACCATTAAAATAAATGCAATTATTTGTAATGAAACTCCCGTGCATGTGGTATTTGTAATGGAACTGAGATTAGAACTTTTAGCTCCACTTGTAGTTTTCTGTTTTAAATCTTTTAGCAATGCTTGTGTCCTATAGAAGATCTGGCAGATCCCTAACACATACCACCCCATTTTATAACAACTGAACTATAGTTTAACTTTTGTCCTGACAGGACAAAAATCCTGATGACATCTGGCAAAGTCAGGGAGGATAATATAGATGGCTATAGATGGTTATATAGAAGGGTTTGAATTCCAGAGGAAATGAAGAAATAAAAACATGCAAACAGGAGATAATCCCAAGCTAAATGCAAATAATTAATGGAAGTTGCTAGGAGGAAAAAGAAAGGACAAAGTGAAGAAGTGAACAAGTGAAACATAAGAACATCCATCTGATTTAATTTAGGCATGTTATATCCATGTTATATTATTACAATAAAAAGAGGAATGAGCTTGTTCTCAGCCCTGAGGGACTGATGCATTCACCTGTCAGCTTGCTGTAGGTGAGCAGAAGGGCTGTGGGCGGTCAGGGCTGTTGGCAATGCGTGATGGTGTTACACCTCCAACCTCTGCCTGTGCAGTGTGAAGAAACACCACGAGCCTGACATGTACCACTTGGGTGACGTTTTACACCCTGACACACAGGCAGTCACAAAAAATATTTACACCATTCTGAAAGTCATTCTTATTCCAGGAATGACAAACTAAGTAATTGTCAGTGGTGTTCTACGTGGCAGTAGACAGCAGAGAGTAATATGTTCTTTTAATATTTCTAGGTAAAATATGGCAAGCCTTCATGATACAGAGCACAACGAGGTGTTACAACAGCCTGCAGATCAGAACAGAATGGGAAGGGATGTCCAAAATGCAGGACTGAAATGTATTGCTTCACAACCAGAGGTATCATTTGAGATGAGCAAAATAAAATGCCAAGCACTAGAATCAAATCTCTGCAAACTCCCATTTGAGTAGGCAATCAATCAGCTACCTTCTGGCAATCACTGAATATTGTAAGGCCAGTAAGACTTGGGGTCACCACAATTCTTCTGTAGCCAGGCATTATCTTCAGCTCACATGCAGAAGTCAACCTGGCACAACAACTTGTTGTTATTAGAAATATATTGAATATGGACCATCTCTAGAACAGAGTCATAGCAAAACATTTTTGGTTGCTGGGCAGGTGGGGCTTCCACACATTTTCCCTCTTGCCTCAACCCTGAGCCAGACTGTATTACGACGTCCTGCCAGCAGAGGCGTGTCAGGGAGCAGTATGGTGAGGTGCAAGCTTTGACTAAAGCAGGTGATGTTTTGGCAGCAGAGGTAATTTGTGTAGCCACAATCTAGTCTAACAAAAATCTGCTTTTATCAGCCAGGAATACAGTGTTAAAATAAAGAAGTGATTTTTGGTTGGGTATTTTTTTTGGTTGTTTTCTAGAAATGGCATCCTTAGAATACCTTCAATATAGGCTTGAATTTTTCCCAGCATAGAAGCAGCCTGGAAGAGAGTATGAGGAAGCAGCTCCTTTTTCTGGTGTGCATTCCTTCTGTACAAAGCACCTTTTGTGCTATTCTGAACTGCCTTGAAGGAGGCAATTCCCACTGCCCAAACCTCATCCCCAAGTTGAGGTGCTTTCAGCCTGGAGAGTAGGCAAGCACCTGAGTTAGGCACCTCTCTGATGGATGGAGCATTTTACCTGTAGTCATTTAAGGCACTTCTGTATTTCACAACCTGTTTCACCCAGCTGTTGTCACATGCCAGTGAGCATTATATGTGCATTAGTGCATTCTTAGAGAAGAGAAGGAACACATCTACGCTGACAAACACCAAATACCACAGTTCAACATCAGGCGGTGGTTCCCTTCCCAAATCCCAGAACACATACACAGGTGCAGTGTCTAAAGCCATGTTTTCAGGATCTCATTATGATTTATTCCCGGCTTTGCAAATGACTGCAGTTTTTTAAATAGCACTAGAAATACTCCATTTCCTACTGTGTTTGTGATTTAACCTACCTATCTTCTGCTTCTAGACCAACAGATAAATGGGATGTAATACATGCGGCCTAATGCTAATTCAAAATTAAAAAATGTCCATCCTATGGCTGTACCAGAGAACTTTTATATGCATTTTATAAGAGGAAGAGGACATACCTTTTCTGGCAATTAGAAAAGCATGCAGGGATTTACATGTATGGGTGCACCAGACAACGAACCCCTTCAGGAGCAGGAAAGTAAGTGGGGCATAATAAAAATATGCATAATTTTATCAATGTTCAACAAATATACAACTAATAATCAACATGACATTTGATTGTTCTTGCACCAATTGTCAGTAGTTCCTTAATCCTCACCCTACTCAGGAAGAAGGGATTTTTGAAAGAGGAAAGGGACAAATTGTTTTTCAAATTAGTAAAAAAGAGAACTCAAACACTCTCAAATTAATCTAGAAAATGGATCACCTTACATGGATTCCATCTGCATGTCCTTCTGGTGACACAGGTGTATCTTCCTGGGCATAACAGCAACATGCTCAAGATGGTAGAGGAGCTCTCATTACTCAAATTCACAGAATACGGAGATTTCATATCTTCCATATTCAGTTCTGGTGCATTACAACTTTAAAAGCATTTTTGTCTCCCGAACAATGTAGTGCAATATGAGAAGGGTGAAAAGTATAATTAATACCAAGTAGGATATGTAAAAATGCAACTTCCCTGTGCCAGAGAAGCAATGAGTTTCTACCTGGTCCCTTTTGGGCTAAGCTGTTTGATCAGCTTCCCTCAGTCTCTGTGGATGTCCTTATACTAGTCTAATTGAAGGACCCCTGTTCTCTTTTTATTTTTGCTCTATGAAAAATGCATTGGAGATGTCTTATAATGAACTTTGATATGGTGAAATGATAATAATGTCCTAATTATATATAAAAATGTAATTACACTTGCTACTATTATAGAAAAACTCCCTTTATAATGAAGTGTTATGTTAGAAAAAAAGATTTCATTATAGGCGGATTCCTTTACTTGTTAATTTGGCCCGTGATTCATCGCTTTAATATTAAAAAAAATTTCTCTCTAAGTTACTTTTGATGTTTCTCATTTATGGTTCATTTCTCTGCTCTGGCACCTTAAGATGCCCAAAATTACAAACTTATTTAAGATATACTTAAAAATGCACTAGTTCTTTAAAAGGAAGATGGGGAAAAAAAGGAGTAAGAGTTCTTTTTCTGATAAAAATATTTTCTAATGGAACATGGAACAGGTTAAATACCATGACTGTGTTCTTGCTGACCAATTACCTTTGCTGTTAAAACTTTTTTCCTCAACATATTATTAAAGAAAGGTAGTATCAAATACCTAAAATTGCTAATAAAAGGAAGGATAGTATTAAAAATAGACCATTTAAAATGCACAGTTCAATGAAAGAAGCATCCAGTCACTTCTGAAAGTTGCAATAAAGTGACAGTCCTGAGCAAAATCTGGGGAAAAAAAAAAAAGAGAAGAGGAACGAGAATGAACATAATGTGATCTCAGGTCTAATATATCAAAACTGATATGAGTTCAGGATAAGAATATTTTCCCCTTGTACCATAAAAAAAGTACTTCAAGTGTTTTTATGAGCCAGCAAGTTTTCCTCTGCATTATACCATAGCTTGCAACTAATACCCTGTTTAAAAGACAGAGAGGGAAGGTGATGGTAAGGCAGTGATTTGCTAATAATCGAAAAAGATAACAGTATTTTTTTTTGAACAGGAAATAGCATTTCCTAACACAAAACATAAAATGGTTACGAGATGATAGAATGTCTAACCAACTCCACTAACCTACATAGCCACTGTAAAGACATCTCCTAAGATTTTTTAAATTAAAAAAAAAAAAAGATTTTTAATAAAGCATACATCCCAGCTTGTATCATCTTTCCAAGTACAGAGCTTCAGTTTCCTTTTGCATGGAAATTCCCTGCCCCATCCATTCTCTCTTTCCTCCTCTTTGTTTTATTCAAGGTGGCCTCACTAAAGAGGATCTTCCCCACTAGCCAGCAGCTCTCATAGCTCCAGCCCTTGCTAGACTGGGTAATGGATCTGCCTTGTTACCGTGCATTATAGAAGTAAACAAAGTGTGAGGAAGAGGTCCGTACACCTGAAAGCTTCTCTGTATTTTCAAACTGTACCAGAGACCTAATGGAAGATACTACTTTTTCCTACAAGCCTTGCCTCATTTCTGTCTTTAGACAATTACAGCTGTAACACCACTGATGACGAAATTTATTTATCTATGGATAAAGCTAACGTGTTCTGTATGATGCTTACACTGCATCATGCTCTCCACTCTTGCTCCCTTGCCAGATACTTGTGTGGAAATAGATTTCTGCTCTCTTTATAGTTCACATCCATATAAGCCTTCCAGCCTGTATATAAAGATAGAAAGACTCTGAAGGTCTGTCTCTTCATGGGTTCAGCAGTGTCCTGCTTGTTTTTCCTCATTTTACACTCTCGCAAAGCTGCCCAAGGCAAGGCCTTCAATCCTGTGAAAGTTCTCACAGAGAACATCTAGGTACCAAGAGTTTTGGTCCACATAACTTTCCTTGCTTCATTTTGCTTATCTGAATAAAGAGGGATCCAGGAGCACTTACTGTTTAACAAATACGAAAAAAAAAGGTGAATTTGAACACAAATATTCTAACTTAATTGCGACCACATCTGTCCATATAAATGGTTTTATCTGCATTGCTCAGGAATTCTGAATGTTATTTTCCTGGCCCACGATACAGGTAGTGTCTATTGAAGTCATATCCAGTTACTTGTATCTTGTGGTGACAGAATCGGGTCTGACATTTTATTCACAGAATCACAGAATGCTTTGGATTGGAAGGGACCTTTACAGGTCATCTAGTCCAGCCCCCCTGCAAGAGCAGGGACATCTTCAACTACATCAGGTTGCTCAGAGCCCCATCCTACCTGACCTTGAATGTTTCCAGGGATGGGGCCTCCACTACCTCTCTGGGCAACCTGTTCCAGTGCCTCACCACCCTCATTGTAAACAATTTCTTTCTTAAATCCAGTCTAAATCTGCCCTCCCTCAGTTTAAAACCATTGCTCCTTGTCCTGTCACAACAGGCCTTGCTAAAAAGTCTGTCCCTGTCTTTCCTATAGGCCCCCTTTAAGTACTGGGAGGCTGCTATAAGGTCTCCCGGCAGCCTTCCCTTCTCCAGGCTGAACAACCCCAACTCTCTCAGCCTGTCCTCATAGGAGAGGTGCTCCAGCCCTCGGATCATTTTCATGGCCCTCCTCTGGACCCACTCCAACAGCTCCACGTCCTTCTTGTGCTGAGGGCTCCAGAGCTGGACGCAGTACTCCACGTGGGGTCTCACCAGAGCGGAGTAGAGGGGCAGAATCACCTCCCTCGACCTGCTGGCCACGCTTCTTTTGATGCAGCCCAGGATACAGTTGGCCTTCTGGGCTGCGAGCGCATTGTCAGCTCACATCCAGCTTTTCGTCCCCCAGTACACCAAGTCCTTTTCCACAGGGCTGCTCTTGATCACATCATCCCCCAGCCTGTATTGAAACCGAGGATTGCCCTGACCCAGGTGTAGGACCCTGCACTTGGCCTTGTTGAACCTCATGAGGTTCACATGGGCCCACTTCTCCAGCTTGTCCAGGTCCCTCTGGATGACATCCCGTCCTTCTGGCATGTCAACTGCACCACTCTGCTTGGTGTCATCTGCAAACTCGCTGAGGGTGCACTCGATCTCGCTGTCAATGTCACTGATGATAATATGGAACAGCACTGGTCCCAGTACGGACCCCTGAGGGGGGTCTGTAAAAAAACCTTAAAACTAATTTACTGATAGTACTTCTGGCATTCAGAGATGCTAATGTTGACGTACAAGGCAAGTATTTCTTCTGTTAGCAAAGCCTCACATAGCAGAGCAATCACAGTGATTTTTGACAGAAAGCACACCTTTGAAGGCTTTAAGATCCTTGCAGCCTTTAAAAATTTCATTCTAAGCTAGCCAGTTGCAAGATATTTCAAAAGCTTAAGCTTCCCATGATCAAAGGCGCTCTTGAACAACACTATTATGTTCTCCTCCTTAAATCCTGTCTACTTGGCAGTGTTGGTGAGGAATTCGGCAATTTATTGCTTCTACTAGTGAAGCATATTGAAACATGCAAACTGCATGCATGTAACTCCTCAACAGTGTCATATATTCTGTTGACCTCTCAGGATCTGACAACACATAGCAGTATTTTAAGAAAACCAGATTGCTCTTTATTCCACCATTTAATTTAGAAAGCAGAAAAGTGATCAATGTTTAGTAATACCATTATAGCCAAGACAAACATGTAGTTGCCACTTTGTAGTCATATACTTTGAGAGTAACATCTATTTGAAAGTGAAATTGGGGACCAAATTTTCAGTCTCTGACTTAAAAATTTCTTACCCAGTTTTGCTTGCTGTCTTGTCTGCAAAGGCAGGGTGTATTCAGACAGCTATTTGCAGGTGGCAGGTCGTTCACCTCATCTTCTCATTAGTGTATACAAACACAAGTTTTGCATTATAGAAACCAGATGTCCATTCGCATTGCTTACATACCCAGTTTTGCCAATAATGAACGCTGTTAGTGATGAGTTTGTGGTAGACCATACAGCTCCTCACCTATGTTTTATCCATACTGCATTTATTAGCATAAAGTAAAAACATCAGACTCCCCCCCAAAAATTTGTATCAGACCCCCGTATTCTGCATGCAAAATGAACAGGCAAGCAAATACATATCTACAAGTTTTACAGCTATCTACCTAATACAAATACACATCTCGTTGTGTTTTTACATGTATCTGTGCATTAGAAGTTTTAACATTTTTTATCTTTATCTTATCTGAAGTCATACTGGGGAACATGCACCATTTTTGGAAGTACCAGCAATCTCTGCTAGCAAAATGGAGAAAGAAACATCTAGGACACTCTGGCAGGCCAATGCTCTGGCATTTCAAGTTTATGCCAGAACTAATTTGTATGGAAGTGCAATATGAGATGTAAGTAAGTCTGTTCCTTAACAGTTTGGAAAGCATATGAAAGGACAGCTTCAGATGAGATAAGCATCCTAGTTCAGCCACTAAGGCCCACTCTTCGTTTACCAGGACAGGTTGCTTCTTACACTACTACAGGTACAATCCTGTTCATACTCGAATTCCTCACTATGGTGTTGTGCATACAGCAAAACCACTCACTAGAGGGAAAGACTGCATAAGCAAGGATCATCCACCTCTTTGCTTTTCCTCGCCAAAAAATATTAAGCACTGGCCCAAACCTGTTGTAGCCAACAAATTAAAAGCTATGAGGAAATTCTAATGGACTATCTTCTAGGAATCAGGATAAAGGGATTTTTAAGCTGCAGAAGAAATTATACTCTCTAGCAATAACGTCTGATCAGACAACCAATCTATTATAAAGCAGGGTTTTCCTCTAAGGCAAAAAAACCCCAACTTCAGTAAAAGCTCATATTGCTACCTTGCATACAAAGAGCAGCAATTCTGTGTAGCAGAAGCAATTGTATTTTGGGGGAAGCAGAAAGGCATATTTGCCCCAGTGTTGCAATGACAGCTGCATATATGGCAGTAAGGACGATAGAGAAGCACTGCTAACACTGATGTCCTCATTCAGGGAGAGATGCTGAGCGAGTCAGGGAAACTGCAGGCCAACCAGTGCTGTAACCGTCAAAGAGCTGGAGATGAGTATTTGCCAGCAGTGACTGGATCAGTGGTGCTGAAGACACCTATCTACTCATCATCTCAAAAGAGGGGTGGGGACAACAGAGCTTTGCCACAATCTCTAGCTGTTTTGGCAAATTTACTTTTGCAGAGCAGACTTCTCTCATCTCCCTATATCATTTATGATGCATGGACATTATCACAGTTATTTCTGCAATAGCTACAGCTGAGAAGTGGAGAAGAGAATCTAAAAGAATGATACAAATGATGCAAACATAAATAAACGACTACAGCTACAATATAAAATAGTGTCCTAAGCAAAGGACAGACTACTTTCCTAGATAGCTGTTAGTTTTACTTGAAATAAACCCCACGTATTCCCATCCTACAAAGAAATTAGAGGATATTTTCTATCCTACTGACCTTCTCAAGGAAAAACAAATAATACCTGGGAAAAGACTACAGTTTGCAGTTTTAAATTCCTGGGTTTTCTTTACAGAGTGATTTCATGCACATCACTTCCAGCTGGTCCAGTAAGGACTAGTCACCACTGAATGAACAGTATAGATTGCTGAGATGTTCTAACACAAATGACAGAAAAAAAGCATGAAGTTTGTGGATGTGACTTCAATTAGCTCAGTAAGGGAGCCCAGGTCATTTTCTAAGTCCTGACAAATCCAAACACTATCAATGCATACAGATGACCAAAAACTTGGAAGGCTGTGAGCAGAAGGTCAATAGTACAGCAGAGAAAGTCACACACACTCGTGGCTCTTTAAAATAAAGCTTTGTGCTCAGTGCTGGAAAGTCACAAGACACTTTCATTGTGGCATGGAGGAAGCACTCTCTTCATAGCAACACTGATGAATTTGCTGTAATTTTAAGTTCCTCAGTATAGATAATCACTTGCTTTATGAACAGTCTACTAAATTCCATTTGGAATTATTAAGAATGTTCACAGAGTGAAGCCTAGTCAGCTTGATTAAATGCAGCAAAATACCCTGTGAAGTTCGCAAAGAAGTCAGGTAGCTGAGTGATAACTGTTTGACAGCTGGGAAAATCATGCAAACAAGTAACATCTCATAACAGAATATTACTTTATCATTCAAAAATAAATGAGAAGTTATATATTTGGGGAAGAAAAATACCTTAGATCAAAAAATGGGGAATGAATGGGAAGGTTCCGTTAAGGTTGCATCTTGAAAGAGAAGCAACAGCAACAATCACCAGGACCTGTGCTACTAATACAGGAGCTCCTGTGTTTCATCGTAAAGCTGCAGCAGGGCAAGCTGCTGTTGTTGATAGTAAACCAGGAAGTCAATGAAGTCTGCATAGAAGCTTTGCTAACTTTTGAAGGGTTATTCACTGTCAACGGGTTATTCAATTTCAATTATTCCAACTGAAGAGCATTCATTTGCAAATGCTGATTTAACATCCACGATCATGGTAGGAATTGTGAAGGGTCCCAAACACACACTAATCACAAGATCAAGATCCTTTTTAGAAAGTATTAATTGAGAATTCCAGTTGCAAGTAATCTCTTGTAGATTTTCACAGAGCTCTTTTTCTTGTTGCAAATAAAACTATCAATACGCCTGTCATAAACTGGAATGTCAATTATTTTTAGCCAGAGAAATGTCATAAAAGACAGCCATTCTGCCCCAGGAGCTGTACAAACTGCACTACACAGCAATGTGTAGCAAACAGCAATATTTAGCTAAAGCACTGATCCTGCCATTTTTAAAATTCTCTCGATTTTGTGTACTGCCAACAACTTCTTATTCAGAATTATGGCAGCTTGAGTCCTAGTCTTTGGGGAATATCTGCAAGACATTTCAGTGCCTGATTCTTCAAGTAGCTCATTAGGGTCATGAAAAGCCACATGATGAAGGGGCAGTGCCATGCTTGAAGAGCTAGGGGTTCCTGTTGTCTTGAATTATTAACAAGTCAATATTTAGTGGACTGTTCCTGCCTGCCTGCCTACAGCAGGTGGTACCCCACTGCCTTTCACTTGGAAAGCATCTGCTTGCTCTGAGCCTCCCCAGAGCTTGCTACAGTCATTTGTTCAATTTAAGACAGACACTGTCATTATTCCATGCAGCACTTCACAGAAATATTTCCTGCTAAATGCTTGAACCATCTGAGCAGCACTAGGCAGGCTGCAGGCTTCATTAATAATGCATCCCTGCTTACCAATAGATTTAGACAACTGGTATTTAGAAGCTTCTCAGAAGGAGTGGGGTTTTTTCACACCAGTTAGCTTCATTCTGTCAGTTCCTTGATATAGACATTACATCCAACTGAGTTCTGAAAGGCAGAGGTGCTAAAATTGTATTTGAGCTGCTCCCTTGTTTTGGAGCACCATTTGACTGATGTAACTCTTAAGATCAGCCCCTCTGTTGCATTATTCTTTGCTGGTTTTGGGGTTTGGGGGGGAGGGGTGGAGGCAAGGTTACATTTACATTAAACCAGAAATTTGCCTTTATCTTACTTAAAATACATGGAAGCATTGGCTTTGCATTCTCAACAAATTCAGCTGCCACTAAAACTTCTCTGTAAGATTCACTGTGCGTGCACAGATGAATCACACATGCACATTAGATTTAATACCTCTTGGACCTATTAGAGATACTGTGTACATCAAGCAAAACTCCATGTGAGCAGCTATCCAGTTTGCTGTCCAAGGCATAGTTGATTTAAATGCCCTGGTTGCTGGCAAATAAAGGGCCCAGTCCCGTACCCATCGATTTGAGAAATACTCAACCAGCACCAGAAGAACTGGATGCTGTTTGTACACTGTACTTTGTGAATAAACAGACAGTCATTAAAATGTTGATACCGGCACATGACTGGGGGCTGCTGTACACAGTCTCAGCGTCTGCTGAAGTTCATGGGAAGTTAAAGTTTGTCCAAAAGGGGCAGAATTTGGCTGTAATGAATAGGATGACATTCACACTATAGACAAGGGAAGCTGAACTGTAGCTGCAGCTGCTGCTGTGCTTACAACGGAAGTGCCCCTTTCAAATATCTGTCAAGAATGGAACGTGAAACCCAATTCTGTGATGCTCCAAGGACAGAATTCTGATATGGGGAATAAAGACACAGTTTAAAAAAAAATATATTTTGTTCTAATAGTTTTGTTCAAATATATAAGAAATGAAATTATTTCAATCACAACTCTTCCAACTCCTTTGAATTACACAATGGATGAAGCTTTTCATAATGACACTTGTTACAGGGGATTGAACATCCATGCTGAAAGGACCTCTTTGGAAGGAGTTTGCATCCTATCCCTGTCCACAGCAACTAGGTCACACATGATTTCTCCAAAGATGTAAGAGCATATTTCAGAAGGACGACTTCTGGATCAAAAGGCAGTTCAATCTCTTTGCCTCTTAATTTGTCAGCCTAGCTAAGAGGTGCCAGTGGTAACTAAGTAATTCACAGCTCTGTCCACCAGTAACTATGCTGTTGTCAAAAACTTGTTTAATAAATTAAGAATGATTATTTAAGCACAGGTACTGTAAGGTACAGGGAGTCAATGTATTAATTATGTTCTTTTTTTTTTTATTTTGAAGGAATAAATTCCCTTATGCCACCATTATATCCCTCTAACAGGGTAAAATTCACCTGTCATGTAGAAAGTAAGCACAAGAACTTCAGCCCTATCTGTATACAATCTTGATACATACCTTCACATCCCCAGTGGACAGAGAAAATGCAGGAGACAATAGGCATGTGCAAAAGCAATGAAGGAGCACAGAAGCTGCAGAGAAGCAAGAAACTGTGCATGGACCTCTGTTTCTACAGATTCAGTGCCTCTAAACTGTCAGAAAGAGCAGCTCTTCCTGAAGCTGAAGCAGTAGCCACCTAGAAATAGGAACACTGAGCTTCATACTTTGGCTTGGAGATGGAGACCACCTTCTAAGTCAGCCTGTTCCTCATCAGGACAGTACGATTCCTCTGTCCCACCACGGAAAATTATTTTACCCTCAGGCTAGTCTGATTTTTTGATTGCCATCAAATCAGAATATAAATTCTAATTTTTTACAGACTCTTATTTTCTTGTTTCATGCACAGTTAAAAAAAAAAATACATAAAACTGGTTTAATATTTTTTAAAGAGATTTTAAATGATACTCACTTCATCAAGGCTGATGAAAATGACAGTAGTGTCAGAGGGTAACAGGTTGCTAATAAATACAATAGTTTAGGAAAGCGCTATTCTTGTCATGGAAAAATATATTCTGAGAAGAATAATACCACTGTAATTCATTTTTGAAAGCTATAGAGACTTCTTGGATGAGGAATGCAGTTATTAAAGGCAAAAGTACACAATATGTTGTAATGAAATGGTTGTGCTACACGCTTCGTTAAACGTTTTGTGAGCCATCTGGGAAATTCCAGCTCTCCCCGCTCGGAAGGAAATGTTTTACGTGCTTGGATCACTAGAGGGAGCACATAGAGCAAGCCTGACAAACAAAACCATACTGCCTTGGTGACTCCAGCCTGCCAGCAAAGCTGAACATGGGAAAAGATTAACCAAGGGGCTACCGTAATTTGTATTTATTCTTCCAGTGCAAGAACTATGGTTACAGGACCCATTGAGAAAGAGCTGAACACTTCCAGCTATCAAAAATAAGTTGATATAACAATGCTGAAGTTCTGAGCGACAGAGTTGGGAAAAGCTGACAGGCTGTGCATTGCACATGTCCATTGGAAGAAAACATACTTGTCAAATGAGATGCTGAAAAGCTTAAAAATTCAGAGAGCACAGCAGGGAGTCTTCCAGAAGGATTCAAAGAACTGATATGTTTTGGATGTGTTGACTGTTTGATTTACAATATTTAAAGGTAGAAAATAAAGGGGAAAAAAGTCAGTCAAATTTTATATGAACCTCAGAGGAACAGGAGCAAGGAAGGGCTGAACTGCAGATGTACTCGAATATCTATGATATTTGCGTGATCATTTCAAAAGCTCATCATCTGTGTAAAAAAAAGAAAAGAAAAGAAACAAAGAAAAACAAACCCCTCTGTGCTTTAACAATCTGAGCAGTATTGCTGAAATAATACTGTTTACAAAGCACGTTTTACAGTTTTAGCTCACTTTAATCCACTACTCCTTTTAGATGAGCAACAAAAGCTCCATTACAGACAAAAGAACCAGTGCAGAAGAAACTGCACTTATATCACAGAAGCCAGTGAGTTGCCAAAGTGCGGTGTCTTCCTTAAAAGAATTTACAATCAATGCTGTAAACTTGAGGTATACACCCAGCAGAGTGTATAGAGCAAACATGAAGATATTTTTGTATAATGTTATAGAAATAATACGTAATACCAATAGTGGAAATTTCTCTTTTTGCTCATTGTTTATCAAAGCCTGCAGCCTATTAACTTTACTGTTTTCCCTCAACTAGAATTACAATATGCTCATTTGAATACCACAGCATAAAATAAAGATTGAAATTTTAAATGAATACTGTCATTGGCAAAGTTTTTATTAGTGTCTTAGAGTAACTGCAATAACAATTATCTCTGCCCATATCCACAGACTCACACACAGAAGGCCCCTATGGATATGAATATCAGCCAGCCCCAGAATTGTACCACCTGGCATCCTCAGGCTTCACTCACTTGACAATTTTACATTGAGTCCAGTGAAACTTTAAGTAAAGACTGACTTTAGTTTGATTGACTCTTGCTCCCCAGTCCTTGGTGGAAGGAATGGTACTGTCGCACGCTGACACAGTGCACTGTCTGGTATGCATGCGTGTAACCCAGAGTATTTCAGTCTTAAACTTCTCTCCTTGAAACAGCAATTAGGAATTCAAGCGGTGAAATGCTATTAACGGTTAACAACAAAGTCTACCTGGCAGCCTCCCTCTTGCACCCCCTTACAAATGTGTTTGTGTACGAACAAGAAAACATAGGGGTGGGCACGTGTTTCCACCTGCAGCAATCTCATCTCTGTGTGGGACTCTTGCTGAGTGGTCCTGCAGGATTTTGTGGTGGGAGATAAACCCAAGTCCTAAACTGTCAGTAACCTGCTGATCCCAGTAGCATTCATTTCTAGGACATTCATGACTTTTGATGTTCCATGCATAATTTTCTTCCTTTAGGCACAATGTTAATCTCAGCCTATGAATGGTTTCTTTGATTGTTTACTGTGATTATTTCACTGGTAGAGAGCTTATTGGTTGAGCCATACCTGTTTGGGTAAGAGTCTATAACACAAGGCTATCCCTATCCTAACGGTAATAATTTTTTTCTGTTATATACATACATAATACAACTCTCTCTTTCTCCATATGTACAGATATATATATGATACACTAAAATAAGTCTGAAGTATATAAAGATTGCCAAGTCAATCACTCACAAACTGACAAAAATACTTAAAAAAAACAAAGGAAACACTGGTCTTAAGGTTATTCATACAACCTTCAGTTTCTCCATGAAACACCAGCATAGCACAATCTTAAACATCATTATCACTTCTCTTTTTTTCCTCCTTACAAAATCACTGCCTTATTCAACAAACGTTTACATATTAAATACTGTTCAGTGAATGGATCATTCCAAACTTTATTCTCACACACTCCACATTTCTGCACTGAGAATAAAATTATTTATTTCTATGTCACCAGTTTCATTGTGCTTTACAGCAAGAATGCATGCATTTTCACATACACTGCCTCCACCAGCAGAAAAATTAATATTATTCCCATTTTATAGATGGAGAACTAAAAGCCAGAGAAATTAAAGTCAAGATGTCAAGTGACCACTAATTTTCTTAACAACGCTGAGATTGAAACAAATTCTACAGAAGTAAACTCATCTTCATTGACTCTGAGACCATTTACTTTTTTTTTTTTTTGTCCTGTAACTTCCTCCTGAATTTTACATACCTTCAAAATGGGACAGTAAAAGAGGTAGGAGTCCTATAGACATGAGTGTCCTCTTGTCTTGCCTTTTTCTGAGAGACTTCTCCTCCCTGCCATGGCACTAAGTGTAATGCCACATACAAGTCCCAGTTAGCCTAGCTCTCTGAATGGCAAGCCAGAGGGCTTATGTTAAGCTTTGTTTATTGAAATTCTACTAGTAAATAAAACAAGCCCCCTGAAGAGATTCTTACAAAATACACTATGGCGCAGATTTTGGCAGAGGGAGAAAGCATGAGGAAGTAGTGGGACGATAGCCCCTCGTTCAGCACTTCTCAGTAACAAGGAACGTGCTCTCAGGTGTATGAGGTGGGTTTTCCTGATCAGTTGTTTAAAGCCATCACACATCCCTCTACTTAGTGTGTACATGCTCCTTGGAAAAGACATAGGATGAGAATTCTTCCTCCTTGTTCAATTTTTGTTTGCAAAGCTGAAGAGCTCTGCAGGGAACTGAAATGAATAGTAAAGTCTGGTTTAACACAGCATTTGGCCATTCTTGCTTCAGTTCTGTGTCTTTTAACCTCCAGGGCATAATTCTTCCTCCTAATCAATCCCCTTTTGCATTCCTTATGGATTCTCTTCTTACTTTTAACACACAGTTTAAGATGACTATCATTCCAGGGAGATCTATACTCCTTCCTACTAGTATCATCTTGCTTGCTGCTAAAACTTTTTTGATTCAAAGTTATTATATGCCTCCTCCACGTTCAAATATGTAGGCTTCTCAGCACTCACTAAATAACCTCAGTATTTCAGTTTGCCTTTCTAAGGCCCCAGAAGTACAGATTTATCTTTTACTTTTCTCAGAAAGAGAATTGGACAAAATTGAATCTGCTCTAAGTTTAGTTTTTATGTTTAGCCCCTTAGATATGTCTATCTAAAGATGTTGCTGTTCAGTGAAACTAGGCATAACACATCATTATTTTTTGCTGGTTTACTGATTGTTTGCTAAAAAAAAAAATGTACCTTCATACACTTCCAAGAATATCTGAGACCTGACTTTATTGAAAAAATAAATTTGGGGAAAAAAGTTACAGTATTCCAATGTCCAGTTTTTCAATGGACATTTTTTTGTGTCTTAGTCTGGGAAAGTTAGTGTCTCCCATGATCACATAAATGCCACTACTACTTCCTGCCGCCCTTGCCTTTCAAATGGATATCATTATCCAGTTCTGGACCTTGGATATTTCTCAACATCTCTCTTCCCATTTTTTATTTCACTAACAGACAATGCTATCTCACTGCGTGTGTATATATTTCTCACTTTCCTAATCAGTTTATACCTTTCAATTCTTTAATCCAGAGTATGTCATGGCTACCATATTTCTATCACTACTACAAGATTTGGTTTTGTATCCAGCACTAGGAGTTTTAATTCCTTCATCCTATTGTTCAGGCTTCCAGCAGTAGGAGGAACAGCCAGTTCCAGTGATGCAGCCAGTGTACTTGACTTATCCTTTCATTTGCTGTTGTTAAACATCACTTTTTTCTTCATTTCATCCTCATGCAACTATGCCTCTTTCCCTTTTACTGTCTGTAGCAGGCTTAAGCAGTTAAGTTTTAGCACCATTCTTCCCCAGCTTCCTAGTTTAGAGGTTGTTTTACCAGTCATGTCCGCTGTCAACCTAGGAAGCTCTTTCCTGTAAATTAACTGGAGTCCCTTCTTTCAGGAAAGAAACATAGTTCATGCATGCATCACAGAGGCCAAACACTGTCCTACCTTCATAAGAGCATCACACCCTGATTTGTCAGGATTCAGGTCAAAAGGCCTGAATCTACCTTCTCCAAAGGCTGAGCCAGGTTCTCATGAGCTCCAAATGAACTAAACAGAAATGAGGGTTGATGTTACGGGAACACCATACAAAAGCAAGTAATGTTTACAAACATTATACTTTATCACATGTGCAGCAGCATAGGGATTACATCCATCGTTAGGGGAAACCCAAAAAGTAATCCACCCCCAGTCCTTGCAACAGGCCTTCGTGCTCCATGACTATGCTTCTCTATGTACCGATTTTGCCACTACAGTCCCACTGGCCTCTGTCTATTACCATTTCATTTAGGAAATTACAAGATTGGAGAGGTGCAAAAGAGAGCAGCAAGGGCCCAGGGAGAATCTATTATAATTCTCAGTCTGTTCAGAAGTTTTAAGTGCCCTGACAGCAATTAAATGCAGTTAATATAAATATACTGCCTGGTGGCACAATATGTTAAGAAGGTAAAATCTCAGCCAACATAGCATCAATCTCCTTGCTCCCACATCTATCCCTTACCTTCTGCTCTTCCCAGGAGAGAGATACTTCCCAGGAGTATTTTTCAATAGGATTAGGAGAATAATATGAATTAATTTCATGCTTAAAGAGTTAAGGATTAAATCCAAATGTAAAAGGAAATAAACGTTGCTTCAAACTAAGGAACAGTAACACATCTTTTTTTTAAACATTAATAGAAAGGCAAGATCCTACAGGACAAAGCCTCTTGCCATATGAAATCCACATTTTGAATTGCTCAGATAAGAAAATGTCTGCAGTTCCATGAAACCTTAAAGCTCTCTGTGGTATTTCCATCATCATTGCTCTTGTCCTAAAAGCATTTGCCTTGACATCCCTTACTGCTGGTGCCACCACACGCTCACAGGCAATAGGGCACAGTCTGGGCCTTCTTATGCCGAGATGTGAAAAATCAATTGAATCCCCAGCAGATGGAATCACTGGTGCAGAAAGTGACTAAACACTAACAGTTATTCCGTGATACCAAAGTCTTGAAAGAGGATATTGCAAACACATACACTCCAAGAAAAAAAAGGGTGATTTAATTTACAATAACTCTCTGCATGGTATTGTTATTTTGGGGCTCTGTCCTTCTACAGAGATGCTACTATTCACTGGCAAATTAATAATTTCTCTCCAAAAATTTTCTATTCACTGATAAGACACAGATATATGATACAATATGGTATGATACACACTGATATATGACATCACAATAGTGAAACAGACAGAATATTTCTATTCCCTTACCATTATGCATTAAATAGACAAGACTGACAGCAGAGTCTTCACATACTGTGATAGGAAACATGATTTTTGTTTCTACTCCAAACTTGTGTGATTCTAGATTCCATATGCTTATTTTACATTTTACAGTCTATATGCATTATTTTACTAAATAATGTCCAATTATTACATCCTGCACATAGTATCTATAATATACACTTTAGTCCTGGGTATGAATAAATCCAGCCTGACTCCTCTTTCTTCTCATTTTTTTCTTCCTCCTTTTTTTCTGTCATTCTCTGTATTTTCTCCTGATTTTATCAGCATCTTCTCACCTCTCTCGCCAATTCTTTGCTTCTCTCTTTCACTTCACATATTGCCTTATATATCTGTGCTACCATCCAGCTGAGCTGCAGGGGAGATTTTTTTAGTGTACTCTCTGTTTGTGTCAGTCCTATTATAATGTACTCAGGATGTTATATTACACTTGAAAGCTTCTAGTATAAATATAAAGAAGTCATATTATCTATTCCCAAAAGAATGTTAATCATAACCCTTTAATCATAATGATAATCATACACATATTTGGGGAAAAAAAACCACATTCTATGGTTGAGCATAGGAATAGATGTCAGAAGATACATGTTCTCGTCTTGGCTTTTGCACAAACAGTCTTGTGGTCGCAAGGAAACTATCTGATTTTGTTTTCTAGTTTAGTTTACCTGTCGAAATACATGAATAATACTGGCCTAGTTGATTGGGCAATGCCTGATTCAGCTTATGTTTATAAAGGCTTTGAAAACATCGACCATGCCAGGCTAAAAAGGTGCAAATTATTAGCTGTCAATTATGTTTTATAGAAAACACCGTGGCTGAACACTCATCAAACTAGTAAATTGGTAGGAAGAAGAAAAATAGAGAAAAGAGAAGAAAGAGGGAGAAGAGTAAAGACTGGTTTGAAACAGAATATATTGGAGCCTGAGTGTGATCCAAGGCAACAAACTTTTGCATGGAATCTTCATAATCTGCACAGCTACTCCTCACCCAAAGTGTGAAGCTGCAGCGTCCACACACAGACTGGTCAAAATGAAACTTTCCAGTTTTAAATTCTCCAGCTTTCTGTATAAACTCTGTGCTGTAACTATACTGATGCTAATGGTATGAGGTCAATTAACTTTGATCTATAATGACAAGAGCACTAGCTCCCTAATTTAGTGGAAAAAATAAACTTTCAGCAACCTTGAACACTCCCTATGCACCACTATGTGTGCTTCTTATCAGAATTATAATTGAGCACACTCTAGCGGTCTCTAGCATGCTAAGAAAACTGTGCACACAAAAGTACAGTCAAACAGAACAAACGGGTTTGTACATTTAACTGTGCAATATGACACAATGGTTCAGCTGTAGACAACTCACCCATGGTCTTCCAGCAGCTTGAGAACCTCTGGCCTAACGACTGATGATGTTCAATATTTGCAAAATCTACTTTCTTTAGCTTGCTTCTCAACGAGACTATATAATGCTTTATAAGCTGGCTAGGGCAATTTATGGAAAAAAAATGCACGTCACTAGGTTTACCAGTTTGAGATCATAATTGATCTCTAATGGCCTTTCTTTGACAACAAGAAAACAAAAGAAAATTAAAACTGATAGGGCTGCTCTAGTAATGTCAAAAGTTGGCATTCTTTATCAGTCTTTAACTTAAAAGCAGTCCTTGTCAGAATAATGATAAAGGCATCATAGAAATTTTGCTTTACATCTGTCTGACATATAAATCAATGATCCAAAACCCAAGTCATTATATATGTATTTTTTTAAAAAAGTGAACATAAAACAAGCCAGCTTGTCTACATTTTGTATTAATCTTTGACAGAGTCAGTTATACCATTTCTCTGAGCACTCACTCATGGTTGCAACTGCTCCCTCCTCTCAGTTATAACACTGACCCCGTTTAGAGAGCACATCACAAACAGAT
Source organism: Ciconia boyciana (assembly GCF_034638445.1). Classification (NCBI taxonomy): domain Eukaryota; kingdom Metazoa; phylum Chordata; class Aves; order Ciconiiformes; family Ciconiidae; genus Ciconia; species Ciconia boyciana. The sequence goes on along the minus strand of NC_132938.1, from coordinate 68,622,641 downwards.
GCACTGAAATCAGGAGCCTTTTCCAGGGTGTGAGCTGACATAATGGGCGGCTTTGCTTTCTCTTGGGAGCAAGCACTCTCTTTATCACTAGGACAAATGACCTGTAGGAGAGGTATCCAAGGCTAGACACTCTATTTCCTTATAAATGCCAGATCAGATCATAACACATTACTATGACTCACTGTGTTAATGACCAAGCACTTCGATTGGCAGGGAAAGCATGAAGATGTATCAGACTGAAGCCAAGCTCCGTGTATGTCAGAGTACACTTCTAAGCAGGCACACTACTTTTAAAACTTTACTTTCCCTTTCAGTACACAGCTTTGAAATTCACAGTTACAAACAGACCAAACCCCTCACATTATCAATAAGCGAGGCTTACCTTACAGCAAATGCAATCTGTTAGAAACAGTGTAAATGACGTGTTTTTCACATCAGGTGATTTTCAGCTCTCAACGGGGGCTCCTCTACGATTCTTCACTTTGGATTTTTTCTTTTTGTCTTTTTTTTTTTTTTTTTTTTGAGTGCAGGTCCTTGTTCCTCAGAGTGGGCAAATGCCAGCAACTATATATCCTTTCTCAGAAGTACAAGGCTCCACCTCATGCCTCTGTAATCCTGAGAGTGGAGAAGGATTACAGAGCCTAAAAATTAAAAAAAAATTAATAATAAAAAAATCTTTTTCAGGCTTGAATGAATCAGAAAAAGAGAAACAGAACTATTCCACATTTTGGAGGAAGGAAAAAAACCCACCCTACTATGGGAACAATTAAAGGTAAATTAAGAAAAAGGAGAAGTAGAGAAGGAAAATAAAGATTAGGTGATAGAATATGGGACAGAGAGAAAAGAACATGGAATCAAAAGCAAAGGATTAGAACCAAGAAAAAGAGGAGAGGAGTTTAGTAATAAAAAGGCAGTACTAGAAATAAAAATATTTACTTTCCCTTTGATGCATCTGTTAATCTTAGCAGAAATCTGAGAAAAAAAGGAAAATGTTAAACATCCACATTGAATAGAAAAGTTTCCCAAAGAAAAAACAGAAGAAACCTAGGAAATTGGAAAGAGAATACATACAGAGGAAAGAAAAAATATAAAGGTGTAACATAAGGACATAGGCCTTCACATTGGTCACCAGTTCAGCCGCCCTGTAACCATAGACAGCCATATTATGGAAGCCTTGATCAGAATTGCCCACCAGAATTCAGTTCATGTCAGGCCATGAAACACTTAACAGAGCACTGAAGTAAACAAAACACTTACTGCACCAAAATAACGAGGCAGAGGCAGAGAGCAAAGTAGAACACGGTACCTTAGGTCCCCACAAAAGAGATATTTTAGGTTAAAATTCTCAGAAAAATCTCAGAAACTGTACCCCCATGCTCTACAAAAAACCTAGGAAAATGTTTATTACTGCTAGCTTTTCTAACACCCTGACTTTCCATACAAAGCCAACAAGATATATGAAAGCGGAGGATAACAGAGACTTCAATTCAAGCTCCTTTGATAACACAACTCTTAGGATGCATCATTCTGCTCAACAAAGGTATTCACAAGCTTATATGTATTCCTCAATATAGTGTTCAAACACATGCTTAGATGTAGGAAAATTCTTAAATGTATTGCCAAATTAGGAGCATAAGCATAACAGTGTTCATTTCTGTTCATGTCAGATGGACTATATTTACTTCCAAGTTTGAGAAATCTGGGAGAAAAGGTCTTGATTCTTTGAACTCTTACTCCTAGACTGTTTTCAGAAATTCTCATTAACTGAACTATTCTAAAAACAGTATTCGATCTTAAGTACCTATTGCAACGAAGAGCTGCGAGGGCAATGGACCATGCAGATTATCTGTCTCCTTCCTCTGCCAAGGATATTAGTCTCCTGCTTGCTATGCTTTTATCTGTGTTTATCCTCTAAACTGAATTAAGTGAAATCACATCTTTACCTTCTACTACTTGGAAGTTCTTCCTTTTGTTTCCATCTTAAGGCAACTACTTAGTGGAGCCCATTTTCTTTTCTATGAAAGTGGCATAAATAATAGTGGATGGAGAAACAGAACAGGTTTGGTAAAGCTGGTTATAGTCAGTACATTTTAGCTGGCTAAGTCTTAGATTTCCCAGCACAGAAATTAGGAATCAAAGCAAAACTTTTCCAGACATTACTTTTTTAAACAGCAACGTAAACAAAACCACTTATTTTGCTTTATAAGTTGATGATAACGTTTTCTCCATACACATTGCATTATGTTGAAGGTAAAGCAAGACCAAGCTCTAAGAAGAAATTTTTATCTGCTGTAAACAGCTTTTTAAAGAAAGTCTCACAAAATCATTTCAGAATTATATACACCACTACCAGATAACAAATTATCAAAGCCTTGTGGTTTAGTCTTGGTTTTGTTGTGAAGACGATAAAGAGTTGTCCTTGCTCTTTTTTCTTTCTGTTGCCTTAATACAACTGCACGGAAATTCCTCTTAATCATATTTATGCGGAACAAAAGGTTGCCTTCCATTTTTAGAAAGCTGGATTACCCTTTCTATAAAGCTATTGAAAAGCCACAGTCACAGGAAGGTTTGGAGGCAGCAAACAAGAGAGAGGGAATCAAAGCTAAAGGGAATTCAGTGTAAAAATAGAAAACACTTGGAATTATTATTCTTGCTTTACCATTTATGTTTACTTGCAAATGAATGCTCCTTTCTTTCCTTAACATGTTCTGGGTGTTTAAAAGGATGCATATATTAGAAATCAGTTTGTATCTCTCAGAGGAAGATGGTAGGATTTATATGTCTGTATGTCTATGTCAGAAGAGTTAGAAGTATGAGTTTCATATATAGATGTACGCAGACATATGCTTTTTTATCTTTATATATATATATATATGGGCTTCTTGGTCCCACAAACGAAACTTCGGTATAGGCAAAAAAATGTTTCCCTTTCCTGCACAATACCAACCACGTGTTTGGTTTTGAGCAACACAATTACTCTTCCCTAGAGTCAGCAGGAAATAGATTCAAGTAACAACATCTGAAGAGTACAGAATATAGATCAGTCCTTGTTACGTTTATATTTGATGTGAGTGTCATGTTAGAGAAAATGCATGAGCATAAACTCTCCAGACAGTAGATTGCCATTATTAGCTTTTTCCCAAGCAACTCCGTGACACCTGTTTTCAGGCATCCTGATGAATCAGAAGTACCTTCAAATACATTAAAGAGTGAGACACAGAAGCAGGCAGGTCAGAGGAACAGAAAAATCTATGGGTTGGATCCTTCATCCCTAGAAAAGAAAAAAACAAACCCTATATTTACTCTTATCCTTGGTAAATTACCAGCTTTTGTTCGTTTTTGCAGGGCTTGCTTTCATTCTAGATTGCTGCCTCTCTCGTGCTTTCCTTGATACCTCCGTATAAAGGCTATTACCATTTACCATCTTACAGTGATATGTTACATTTGATTGAGCATAACTTCTGTCATTTATATCGGTAATAATATTTTGCAAGAATTTTTTAGCTTAAATTTTTTATTACTTTTTTTAAAGAAAAAGTTAACACAAGTGTTTTATTTGAACTTCAGAAACATTCATGTTGATAGCATTTACCGGAAATATAAAAATTAGCTAACAAAATACAGTAGTTATATCAGGATTTTTTCCAAGCCAAAAAATTATTTGCCAAGCTTGTTATATAGATATTTCAAACATCTGTGTTAGTCGTACCAGTCTTTTTTTAAAAGCCTTGATTTTGTGGAAGGGATATTTATGCAGGGTAGCTGTGATAAATAATTTCTAATCCTATGGATGATTTGCTGATGCAAACTGAGTACAAATGGATTTCAATCGCATTTTTTTCTGCTGGTTCTGTATACATTTGATAGCGTGCAAAACTTCATACCAGTGATTTGCACACATAAGGCTGCATATACATACACACATTGCCCAGAGTGAATCATGTCAGAAAATTAGACTTCCAAAGTTTCCTTTTCGGTAGTAACAGAGAGTGCCCTGCATTACATAGGCTGGAGAGCCATTATACTCGGCTGTATCTAAAAAAGACAGTTTCTTAACTAATGAAACCAACTCTACAATACGATATAAAGGTGATCCTTTGAATTAAACATAGATAAAGCAGCAGTGATAAGCGGCTAAGCTGAGTTAGGCTAAATATCCACATGAACCTATGGAAATGCATGGTTCATAGCTGTGGACAAAGATAATGGCATGCAAGGAACTGCTATTCCAAAAAAATGATGTAGCCTTTCATCCTTAATAACCAAATAAAAAATGGGAAGTCAGTACTTGGGAGCTACTCTAGCAAGCAGATCTCCAGGAAACAAGGTTCCCCACAGACTGTTCCTTGATCTTAAAGCTTAACGTGAAACATTTGTATGCACGTAGCACCTGGCCAGAAGACACGGGAAGGCACTTTTATCACACTGGCTGTATTTCTTTCTTAAATAATAGATTTCCTCTTTTTTTCCCTCTCCTGGAAACAGAATACATGCTCAATAATGTTTCTGTACTTTTTTTTTTGGTGCCTTTTTTTTTTTTGTTTTAAAGAGTTTAAAAACAACCAGACAATCTTGGAAACCTCAGCATCACACAATCCTGAAAACCATTAACACCCCTGTCTGGTGCTGAATTGCATCCCGGTTTTTGAAAACAAAAATATGTAGTTAAAATAAGTTAAGCATTATTTGCATGAAGAAGTATTAAAAAAGAAAAAAAGCATTAAGGTTAATTGAATGCTAATCTGCCACCCACATTTCTTTGACATCCAGGCACATGGATAAATGATGCACAGACTAACTAGGTCCAACTGAAACTACACAACAAATCAGTTGAATTATATATAATATTTTCACAAAGACATTCAATGGGAGTGAAGAACAACAGTGTGTGAACCTTAAATTGTTGCTGCAAACTATTGCCAGCTTCACAATGGTTGACTCACTTGTGTCTTAAGCAGGAGTTAATGTATCAAATATATAATATGTATGTAAACCTGTACATTCTGCAGCTATATATTTGTATTCTTCAAATTTTTCTGTGGTTTAAATGTGAGAGAACATGCATTTTAAAAGAAACTGTGAAAGAAGTTTTTACTCTGGTTAATTCTATGGTCTGGGACATGCAGAGTTTGGACAACGAATTTTAGCCTTAAACCACCTCTTGCTAACTGCATCTCAATTTTTGTCCCTTTTTCAGGATTCCTAGGGATTTGCGAAATAAATGTTAAAAAGATGACAAGTACACAGGAGGAAAAACAGCTGTAGAGACTGCATACAACTCGGGCAGTAACAAATGCAATTAGGTCCAGACAAAGCAAATGAGGAAATATTGGAAAATTTGACCATCATTTTTGCTTCTCACTACATCAGAAATCTTTGCTGTAAAGTGTGAATTAGACTTGCATCACATAAGATTAGGATTTGAAATGAGAAAGAGCAGCAGCTCTCTTCCTCTGCAACAGGAACAGAACTTGAAATACCTAAAAACATTTGGGGTTAGTACAGCTATTATAATAGCACTCATCTCTCCAGCCAGTTTTTCTAGATTTGCATATGTGTAGAAGAATAACAAATATTCCTCTTTTCTGCCTTCCCTCGTGTAAGGGTGTATTGTTTCCAGTTAACATTTTGGAACCCGAGGCATGGGAAATTCTCTGCACAAGCCAGCGGGAAATCAGCACTCCCCCCTGTGCTCTCTCTGATGCTTTGAAAGTCTTTAAGAGCGCTCACCAGTTTCTCTCCGCTGCTCAGGAAAGAAACTTCAGAAAAATCAGCAAAAGTGAGGCCACTAGTTTTCAGTCAGACAGTTTTGAATTTGGGCAGGTTAAGCTACTGATACGAGTTTAGCAATAGTGAGCAAGCCATTGCGACTGTAAGTACTGGGGTACTTGGTCATCCCTGTGAATGCTCCTGTGTTCCTTATGCTGGTATGTGGAGAAACGTAGATGCTTTGGAATGAGATTCAAAAAAAGCTCAGCATACTAAGCAGGAAACCCACTGCATTTTGCGGCAAATAAAGGGAAGTGAGCATGGCCCCAACCCAGAGAGCTATAGCTTAGCGACTAGAGCATTCTGCTGGGACGCAGGTCTAAACCCATTTAGTCAGACCAAACCCCAGCTTTCCTGGGCAAACATCGCAACCACTGAGCAGCTGAACAGAAAGCAGCATTTGCTTCCCTCTCTCATGTGTTTTGCAGAGCTACTCTAAGAACAACAGAAGGCAGAGCACAGGAGCTGGGACAGGCAGAGAAGCCCCAACTTTACAAATAGTGAGAAACCTTAGGGATGCGTCTTTCCAGTACTGTCTCATTTAGGCAGTTCAGATCATAGTCCGAAACAGAGCTTTAGATGTCTAGGGACTTCTAATGTAAATGAGTGTAGGCACACATAGAAACTGGGCAAGTCCAGTGTCCAGCTGAGTAGGGACTTCCAAAGATTTAAAATTTGAACACAGGCAGTCCAAAGGGCAAGCACCTAGGTGAACCCTAAGTCCCTGATGTGAATTTACACCTAAAACATCACTGCTAAAGTTAGCTTATTTGGCTTGTGTTGTGGTTTAGCCCCAGCTGGCAACTAAGACCCACGCAGCCGCTTCCTCACTCCCCCCTGGTGGGATGGGGGAGAGAATCGGAAGAGCAAAAGTAAGACAACTCGAGGGTTGAGATAAAGACAGTTTAATAGGGAAAGCAAAAGCCATGCACACAAGCAAAGCAAAGCAAGGAATTAATTCACTGCTTCCCATGGGCAGGCAGGTGTTCAGCCACCTCCAGGAAAGCAGGGCTCCATCACGCGTAGTGGTTACTTGGGAAGACAAACGCCATCACTACGAACGTCCCCCCCTTCCTTCTTCTTCCCCAGCTTTATATACTGAGCATGATGTCATATGGTATGGAATAGCCCTTTGGTCAGTTTGGATCAACTATCCTGGCTGTGTCCCCTCCCAGCTTCTTGTGCACCTGGCAGAGCATGGGAAGCTGAAAAGTCCTTGACCAGTGCAGCAACAACTAAAACATCTCTGTATTATCAACACTGTCTTCAGCACAAATCCAAAACATAGCCCCATACCAGCCACTCTAAAGAAAATTAACTCTATCTCAGCTGAAACCAGGACAGCTTGCTAAATGCACTTATGAATCCATCTTCTTTACAGTGAAAATAGTTGCTTAGCATGAGGTAATTTCCTGCCCTCATTAAGCACATAGAGAAGGAATTGTAAAGTCTTGCTCCACCACTTTTACAGTCAGTCCAAAGGCTGGTTCTTGGTACATCATTTTCAGGTGGAGACAGCAAAGATTGCTCCATAGCAGTATTACTTTCTCAAAACGAACTAAAGAGGAGCTGGCAATGGTATCCAGCCTCTGCACTGATCAGTCTATTAACTACTACAGACTGGAAAAGAAAGGCCAGGCTTGCGGCCAAGCCATTTGTTTGGTGCTCAATCTAATTCTTGGTACTAACTCAACTTTCTCTGTGACCCTGGGCATGTTGCCTATAAGGTTCTCAGTTATCCAGCTATAAAGTGGGAATTCAGAGTACCTTCATGTTTCCTCACCATCTGCCAGGTCTATTTTCATTGTAAACATTGGGCAGCAAATGTCTTCTATTATTCATAGACTAAGGCCAGACGGGACTAGAACACCTTCTCGTCTGACCTCCTGCATACCAGAGGCTATTATGTGTATATACAATACACAGTGGGGAGCTGATCACAAATGGGGTCTCCAGGTGCTCTTTCAAAAGAAAAGAAATAATAATATTAACTCAAACACAGCCATCACCTTCCTCTATACATCCAAAGCGCTGGGACTATTTAGAATTTTGAAGTAATTTTTGTTATTTTTATAAAGCTAGCAAAATTCTGTTTATTTCTTCCTTATTTTGAAAGTTGTTTCAGAAGATGATTTTTTAAAATAGAAGTTACTGAAAGAGTTCATAAACACTAGGATATTTCAAAGACAAAATACTGGAACACTGCAGCTCCTGAACTGATAGTGGCGTGTGCTAATGCACTTAGCACTAGTGAAATTGTTTCTCGATTAAACATGATACAGCTTTAAGAGAAAGTAAATTCTGTAAATTAGTTAGACTGTCTGGACATGATGCATAAAACCATATAAATCAGACCTCCTTAGATTAACTTACCCCACTCAATGTCTAAATATTTTACAGCTCTTCCAAGTAAAATACCCATATTCTCATTGTCGATATAAGTCGACAAACAATGAGTAACTCAAGTTTAACCAAGTCAATCCTTAACTTTCATGCATTTTCAGGTAGCATCCTCAGTGGTGTTATTTGCTTTCTGTGGATTTATAATGGAGTATTTAAATGGCACTCAACTCTATTTAGCAGAGAAATAAAATTCAGCTTAATGAGAATTAAGTTTACTCCTCATTTCTGCTGGTAGATAAAAAAAGAAAACTGCGCAACTACTCAAAGTAGCAGAATTTTCATATCTTACATCTTGATGGACTGGAAGAAAATAGTGCAAAAGAAAACACTGCGGCAAGAAATGTGACAGAAGGCATCACATACGTACTATAACATCACCTGTTTATTCAGTTTATAATAGTATTACACACTGCCATCATGTCAGCTCTCACAAAAACACCATCATATTGACAAAGACAGTAATTCACATTGTTTCTCATCCAAGTGTGCGTGCATGGGTGTTTTTCCTCAGGCTTTCCAATCCTTGTTTAAGGAACTATGATCATCTCAGTGTCAAAATTCAATTTATCAGATCCAATATATATTAAGGGAGTGAAATATAAGGGCTTGCAGCATGTAAGAGTTCAAACAAGGTGATTTGATCATCCCCTCTGGACTTAAGCCCTGTGATTCTGTGACACCTAGCACTCAAGTGAATGAGCTGGATGATATGCTGTCCGCTTTCTGTCTCCTTATAACACAATCAAGCTGATTTAACTATAAAATTTGAGACAGAATGTAAGACAGTCCCCGATTGCACTCCCTTCTCATTCAACAGCTATGTAGGTATCTTCTCTGAGAACTTCTTTCAGGAAAGAGTACACTGAAGAAAGGAGGTAAAATTCGCCAGATCTGAAGATAAAACCTACCTAACTTAAACACAGGCAGGACAATAACTTGGCTTGCTGGGAGGTTACATTCAGGAAAACACCCTACGGTCAAGGGCTCCAAGACTTAGAATGGACCCTGTTATGCAGGCTGGGATGAGGGAAACTGGTACTGGGAGTGGAGGAAATGAAAACTGTGAGCAGAGGGGCAGCGTGGTACTACCTGGGGTAAGAGCCTGACATTAGGAGTAATCAGGAGGTAACAGGAAACTTGTAGGTTTTGAAGTGATATCAGCTCATCTAATCTAACCCTGGAGAGTACTGGGCTCAGAAGACAGCAAACCAGGGAGAACTGAACCAAGAGTTAGCCAGGAAATTGGAGAGAGCACTGAGGTAGCTATGAACAATAAAGAGAAATGAGATAAAGGATTCAAGGAAGAAGAATATTGGGACAAAATACAGTGGCAGGGAGGAGGATGAGATGGAAGACTGAAGCAGGGAAATGAGGCGTAGTCAGACAAGGACAGAAAGGTTCAGCCTTTGAGGAGCCAGTCAATCGGCCAAGACTTCCTTCCCAGGGAACTGGATGGTATGGGAAAATTTCTCAACTCCCAGCAAGAGGCTGGGGAATCCACAGGATGCACACTCTTTCTGCCTTTCTGCTGACAGTCAGTATAAAAGATAACTCTCTGCTACTGCTGTCAATGACACAGTTAGCTCAAGCAGCAGATGGTTGTCAGATGTATCCAAAGATTGCCATGTTGCTGATGACCCCTGTGGGTGTTGTTATGATCCTACAAAACCTAGTTTGGTGTTTTCAGTTTGCTTTTCTAAAAACCTAGGGAAGTACACAAAATATTAAAAAGAATATTATGCTTGTGAGTAAAGAAATTCATAAGATAAGCAGTATCAAAATTACAAATACCTGTTCCTTCTTAATGTGCTCTCTTCTGTGCATACTCCTTGCGATGTACATTGCTCTACAGAGATCACAGTTGCACAGCCAAGGCTCCTACTGTCCTTATAATTTTGTCTCATTTCTTTTTCTGTTGTTTTTGTTGTTGTTGTTTGTTTTTTAAATAACGCAGAAGATGGGTGGCAAATTAAGGAGATCACCGTAGGGAGGAAAAAAAAGCATATTCTTAGGGTCAAGACAGTTGAATGCTGCCTGAAGAATGAGATCCTATGTCTGCCTCTGTATGTACCACAAGACAGGACTCCGAACAGAAACCTTAACTTAACTAATGTGATGATCACTAGTTCTCTTCACTTCTTACTTGTCCCATGTGAAACATCTGGCCAACTTTGCTGAGTACTCACACTTTCAGCCAAAGTTTAATGTATTATAATGGTTTTCTGAATTCCTAATCCGGTATAAAAATGCAGAGTGCTTTGAGAAGCATTTTCAAGACATCTCACTGTGGCCACCAAAATTAACAGCAGTTTGGCAATTTTAAACTTTGTCTCACAACACCGTCCAGGTTGCCCAGTAACACTGCTTGATTTTGTATGGATATTGTAAAGCATCACAAAAGTGTCCACAAAGAAATTAAGAATTCAGTCATCATCACAGAATATGAATATTGTATCTCATCTTTTTCAATTAAGATAAAACAAAGCATCGAATGCTGACGAAGTAAAGGCCATCCCAGCTGAAGATGAAAGAACATGCTGACACGGCAAAAATAAGCGGTGTGCGTTTGTATACATGAACATGGTATTTCTACTTCTGTAGAAAGGAGAAAACACAGGATGCCCAGAGAATGTTAAATTTCACATGTGCTTGATTTTGCAACTTTAATAATGCTTTGTTAATCCAGATTTTTGAATGCAGTATGTTATGAACAAACTCATCTATGTAGTTTTCAAGAATTTATAGGCAAGAGAGAAACCCTCAAAAAGTTGAATCAAAGCGTAACCCATTTTGTACCAGTTTGGGAACTGTAGCCTGACATGTTACTTTAGAGCCAGTGGCAGCACAAAGTTCTGTCAAAGATTTGGGCCGGACTAACAAGAAATGCAAGATTAGTGTGATTAAACAATACCGCATCATTTTCTGGCATCGAAATCATCATACTTCATTCCAGTAAGAACAGGATCAAGCAGGTTCACGATTTTTGTGGTCGTCAGGCATAGCGACGTGGATTTTAGAGGTTCTGGGGGAGGCAGGCGCACTCCCTCCAAACCACCTGCAGTTCCAGGTTAAAGCAACTGCAATAGCACTTTGGGAAACCCACCGCCGGGTGGCACCCTGCGAGCGCGCGGGCTGTTTTGCCAGACACGCCGGGAGCCTGCGTGTGCCCTGAGCTCCCCGGCCGCGCTTTCCAGCGCCTCGAGCCCTGAAAACGCCCCGCGCGAACGCTTGCGCGGGCGTTGGGACCAAGCGGCCGCTTCCGTGCCGCCGGAGGGTGCGCGCTCCCGGCGCGGGGCGCTGCCAGCCGCCTCCCGGCGGAGGCGACGAAGAGCAACGGTGACACCTAGCGGGGGCGGCCGCGCGGGGACGGCCGCGGAACGCAGCCCGGCCCGCCCGCGGGGCTGGGGGAAGCGCCCGTGCCCTGCAGAAAGGCCCCCTCCTGCGGGGTTTTCCCAGAACTGCTCTGAGGATACCGTCGGAAGGTGTTGTAGGTAAATGAGTGCTCCCGCTCCCGCTCCCGCTCCCGCTCCCGCCAGGGGCGATGGGGACAGACGCACAGACATTAGATTTCAAAGCCTCCTCCGGTTTGGCCATAGATGCCGATTCAAGATGACAAGCTCTAAAAGTCTCCAGTCGGCATACGTTGTGGTGGGGTTTTTTTTCTCCATCCCCGGACCAGAAAAAATAAGGGAAATCCCTGACACCACCACAACTCCTGTGTCACATTAAAAATAAGTAAATAATTTTTTTAAAACCCAAATCAAGAACTACTTACTGAAGAGGCTATGAGGTATTTGCTGGACACATGGGCAAAATATATTTTTCCCCTTCCTGTCTTGGAAAGCTGAATCATTTTTGCTGTCTCTGGAAAGCTTCACTCAGCCTAATACTGACACTTGCTATGGAAACATGCCACGGAAATGCCAAGGCCAAATGGTTAAAATCTGGCACGTAATAATCAGTCGAAACCAGAGCCTTACAAGTGAGAGTGCTGAGCAAACACACAGGCATAATGCTGCCGCTTTGTGCTCTAGCCCTCCAAAACTTACACGGGCTACACGAGGAGACCAAACTAAATACACCCCATTTTGCAGACCACGTGTTTTATTACACCCATACAAGTCAACCCAAAATTTCTAAAAAGAGGCGATGTTTCACTAAAATAAAATCCTACTTGAACTATCCTTGAAAAATAGGAAATAGTATGTACATGCCAAGAACCGTTTGAGGATTCGTTTAATGTAGTGCATCATTAGTACATGAGATCAAGTCCTGGGGAAGTGTGACACAGGAAGTTTCTTTAGACAAAACCAAACTTTTCTTTTGCGAGCACTTGAGCCCTGTATTTATTCGCCATCCATACAGCCAGTGAGGCTTCTGCTTCTTTTTGGTTTTCTACCAGAACAAGGTTTAGGAGGCTTATACTGTCACAGGCTTTAGTGAAAGGTGAACATGGCTGTGGTGATTTAAGCCCTATCCACACATCCCTACTAGCCCTGGTTTGCATCTTTCCAAACCTTTTACTCCCAAATCTGATTTATGTTATTTATGTTATGTTATTTATGTTATGTTATTAAACACTTTTTCATCAGTGTTTAAAGCTAAAATGCTGGGCTTCACATTACAACGGCTGAGACTCAAGTGCTCCTTGACTCAGCTTCAGAGGCAGAATTCTCCAGCAGGGATGCGGCACAGAGAGCTGCAGGTTAAGGAGACAGTTTAAAGCACCACATCAAGATTCACCAAAAGTTCTCTGTTAAATCCCCAAGTCAAAAACACTCAGTGAAATTTTTACAAACAACCACCTGGCTTGCACTATCCTATAAGATGGCAGGGAAGGAGCAGGAAGAGTTTCGGAAAACTGTGTATAATGTACTGGGGGGGGGCGGGGGGGAATCCACTGCAAAACATGTTGCAAGGCCTACCCACAACTAGCTCTGTTTGGTCAGGCTTAGCATCTACATCACAGCAAGTAGTACTGTTTTCTGACTATACAACTGCTTTTCTTAAAAGCAGTACACGCGTTCTTAATATACTGCCAAAAACTCTTGCACTCAAGGAGGCCCAGATGAAATATTTTCAAATACTTGCTGAGTCCCTCTGACTGAAAGTTTCTTACTAGACTCAACTAACAGATTTCTTATACACAGTATACAGGGAGGCTTCTTATACACACATCACAGAGCTGTGCATATGTGTGGACAGAAGCTGTGAAAAGAACACAGCAACATGAAAACTAGAAATAACCATAATAGTGAAACCTTTCTTTTTCCTCCTAAAAACTAATAATAACACTAAAGCACATGCTGGGTAGCAGCAGTTTGTCCATGTGCCAGAAGAAAACAAATAAAATAAAACTAAAAAAAATGTAAAAAGTGTCTAGAGTTACACAAGCCAAGCCCTTTGAAAGAAAAAACAGCCCTCTGAATAACCAAACACTGGGTCCTGGCATTAGTTTTTAGAGTTGTTATTCTTCTCCTATATGACTGCAGTAATCTTGAATGTCTACTTACCCTTCTGAGGTCCATGCAAGAATCTATTTATAATTGTGGGATACCAGTGCTAGTGCATCATGACACATGGCCTCTGTTACTGGAAATGATCCTGGCTGATTTACTAGTAACAGAATGAGTAGCTGACATATCCTATGAGAACAAGAAGTACAATTCTTAGAGAGGAAGTAGTAAAAAGAAAAGAGAAGCCTTGAGATGCATTCAAAGGTACTTAAAAAAACTAAAAAAAGCCCAAGAAGGAAAAACTCTCCCTTTTGAATGCAATTGTCATCATTTACAGATAAGTAACAGAGTAAAGAGCAAGCCAAAGACCAAAGTATTTATCAATTCTGTTACATCAGCTCTTGGATGTTCTGATCAAGATAACAAGGGTATACTTTTTCAAAGGTGAAAAACATCCATAACCACAAAAATAAAAGCCAAGGGACCTGGCATACACTTTAAAAAAAACTTGCTCACAAGACTGTCCATCACCACACAGCAACTCCACAAAACTACTAGAATAAAACTCCTAAAATGGATTTTGCTGCAAATTTGAGAGTTATACTTCCCCACAACCCATCAGGAGGATACCTTCACAGAACCAGAAAAGAGTGTCCTACTGGGATATCAGCTGACACATTTTTGCATCTTCCACAACTTTCTCTTTTCCATTCCCTTGAGTGCTGTATCAGTCAACACTTCACAACGTCCACATTCCCTTATCAGCAATCAGACACTAGTGTTCATGGCATCCCCTTGCCAATGGATAGGCAAGTTTGACACATGCCTTATTTATTTTGGAGATTTGATAAACTGTGATTCTTGGCTCTCAGTATTTCTAAGTTTGGGAACAGCTTTATTTACCACCAGCTCTGAATTAAGGCTATAAAAGTTCTATGAAAATGTGTAGATGGTCCCTTAGAGGAGAGCTGTGCAACACTACAAATGAAATGGTTAAGGACAATGTCTGTTTAATAATAAAAACCATTGAGCTAGCACGCTGAGGAGTAAGCCCCACCAGTACTGATATGACTGGAGTGTTTGACACACTTTGCAATAACAGAGTCTATTTATACACTTTGGTGTACAGACCAGACACTCTGTGCTAAGCACAGATGAGAGTGAGTAAGAATACACAGCTATGAGCAGTCTTACCCATTTTAAGCTATATTGTCAGGTTACACAAATTAATCACTTTCAAGGTGTTTTTCCTAGAGTTTAAGTGAGGCAAAGGAAATCCACAGCATTCCCACAGTTGCGAATGCTTCTGGGTATTCAAATGTCACCCAGTGGGAAAGCTACTTTGCACTGTTAGTGTCAGCAGGAAACTCCTCCTAGGGTTTCCAAAGGGCTTCCCCACATCATAGTGACTATATGGACAAAGAAGGGTATTCCTTCACATCTGGTATTCTCTCCTGACTCATCTCAGTACGGATGAGTATACCATTTGGAGCTGTGTATTCAGAGGAAGCTGCTATTTCAGAGAGTAGCAATGAGTGAACTGCTTTTGCAGAGGTCAGTGTTTCATGATAAAGGAGGCTGTTGCTTGGACAGAGCAGGGTATCACTATAAACATCAGCTTCTTACAGTTATTTCTCTTCTTGGTAGTGGTTGATATCTGGAGTGCCAAATTAAAGAACAAATGTGGTAACTACACCCTGTATTGTAAAATCAATAAGTTAACAAGTCTCCTTGGGTCTTTTAGTCTAATGCGAAGTCCGTATTTCCTTGTCTACAGTAGAAGATATTTAACTGGGCAGTTCATATTGCAGGAGTCAACAATAGTCTGGAAAGTGCTTTGCCTCAGTTTGAAGATGACATGTTCATCAGAGAGCCATTTCTCTAAGGAAAACGAAAAGAATTTCTGGTTAAGTCAATGTAGGCAGCCCTAAAGACAGTACTGATTGGTTTTACAACCAAGATATTTAGGTAATACAGCACCATCCTATAGGAGATTCAGGATTTTTCAGGCTAAGAAGGAAAACTTGCAGCTTAAGTAGATCATTAAACAATACATTGTATCATTGGGGATTAGCTGCATCTTCTATTTCGCCAGGGTTGTTTGGTGTTCGTTTGGGTTCTGCTATCTTCTTGCACCGTTGCGCAAGCTGTCAAATTTCTGTCGATAATAAGAAACCTCTTGCCTGCAATGTCTCCTTCCCCCAGGTGAACCTGATACCCATTACTTTGCAAGAGGGGTTGCACCTCTTTTTCCATTATGGGTTTTGATCAGATGTGGATTTGGTCTAGAAGGTGCAATTGCAGTCGATGCATGTCCACATTGCCAGAAGTTCAGTCAGAAAACATTTAGCTCTTTACTGCGTTAATTTTGCCTGTGCCTTCCAGGAACTGTTAATAAGAAAGTAGTTTCAAATAGGCATGGAAAGACTAACGTCAGGAAAAGTTTTAGAAAGACAGAATCTTTCAGGACATAGTGGTAGGATTCAGAGTAGCTGATGCTATCCTGGAGGATCAGTACTCTACAGCTACCTGTAAGTTAGAGGCTGGTTGACTTCAGGCCTGCCAGGGGAAGTGGACCAGAAGCTAGTGATGATACTGGGGATTCCTCCTTCTCTCCCCAAGCCAGCATGCCAGAATCTTGGCACTCCTGACTATGGGTATACGCATGTGTCTCTATACATGTTCTCTTGATAATTAAGTTGTGGCCTGTCTTTTAACCTATGTTTTCTGGTGTTAACAGTAATTCACAGATGGCTCTCCAGGTATCAGAGCCAGCATTCCCCTATCAACAAGGCTTTATTATTTATTTATTTTAAAATACTGATGGAATGAATCTTTACAGTCTGATTTTGGGCCAGGTACTGCTTTCTAGGCACCTTCTTCCCCTGTGGAGAAGACAGTAATTTGCAGGCCACATACCAGACAGTTACTGAACATTAAAGAGTTACCTCAGGACAGCCCTGCCTAGCACCACATGCAGAGCCCAGTACAGGGAGGCAGTTTCTCCATTTGCATATTAAGCACTTGCAGCATCTACACAGACACCACAGGGCAGACAGAATCACTTTATCAGCTCTGCACTCAGCTCATGGATTGAATTACTCAGCTCTAGCAGATTCCCTGACTCCCAACAGCTGCGGCTCCCCAGCACATTTGTTGGGAGCAAAAGAGCCTTTCTGAAGACCCTCATCTTTGTTGGCTCTAAGTCTCATTTCCCAGCCTCTGTAAAACCCATGACAACCCAACAGTGCTCTGCAGCTG
The DNA here is from genome assembly GCF_034638445.1 of Ciconia boyciana. Classification (NCBI taxonomy): domain Eukaryota; kingdom Metazoa; phylum Chordata; class Aves; order Ciconiiformes; family Ciconiidae; genus Ciconia; species Ciconia boyciana. The sequence goes on along the minus strand of NC_132938.1, from coordinate 68,605,752 downwards.
CTGTAACTTTAGGCAAATATATTTTTGGCACTCTACAGGGTGCCTCTTGAGGAACTCAAGCCAATTACCCTCTGAGCTGCTAAAAAACCTGAAACCTCCACCTACAGACCCTTCCCTCTGCCCTGTGTGTACTGCCAACTGTAACGAGAACTGTTTCATCTCTTTTGCACAAATATCTTACTGATGTCTTCCTGGTTCTATAATGTTTAAGCTACTCTGCCATCACTTATTTGATGATTTGCCACCTTCACATCATTCATAGAAGATTCAATAGAATCCAGAAACACCTGACACTTATGAAAAGAAAGATATAGGGTATGATGTTGAACTGCGTAGAGGGGCATTGCAACACTTGTCCTAGAAGGCGGCATACTTTGCACTTTCCTAAATCCAGCTGCTCTGGAGGCTGAAAATTCCCCAATTTCAGTACATGATTGAAATATAGGGCCCTTTGTGGGACAGCCCCAAGGTGCTCTCTGTTTAAGTGATATTCCTCACCCACACCTCTTACTCCTAGTCCAACCCATACTAGAACAGGGCCTAAGAAAGCAACCTTAAAGGGAATTATTTATTTTGAATGTTCTCATAGGGCTTTGTCTGTCGGGGTAAAAAACTTTTAAGAACACCTTGGTTTTCTTTCATCTGGTTTAATAAGACCAGCTTCCAGGGAATTTTTTTTCTTTGTTTCTTTTTTTTTTTTTTAATTTCCGATTGCCCACAGGTTAACCATTATGACTAAATAGACAAATTTTAAATACCACTATTACTGTTAACCAATATGATGCTCTTCCATTTATCCAGAAAAAAAAAAACCCAGATATAACCATCAGTGTCAACAGAATTTCTGAGTGGGTCACAGCAGCATATTTTTCCCCAAACTGACCCAGAGAACGCACTAAACATCTGTCCTCAACAGTTTTAAACTGTCCTCTGGCATTAGTTTGGCTTTCTCTCCATGTTATTCTTTTTTTAACTCAGAACAACTTTTTCCAGTCATTCAGAGGAATCTCCAGTAAAAACAGACAAGTCATGAATTGATTTTCTTGATATTTTTGAAGTTAAACAAGCATTTTTATTTTTATTTAGAGTAAATCAACATAGTTCCTACAGATTGCAGTGGAGACTTCTGATTAAACTGAAACTTTGCCTCACATGCTTTATGAGGCTGTATACACATCTCAGTAAAGAGGAAAAGAAGGGCATAAGACTTATTTTTCTTTAAATTACAGAAATAGTTTAATTTTAGCCAGCTATGTTTTTCTTTGCAGTCAAAAATACTCCTTCCACATCACAGTTTATCCTACGATTTACACCCTCATGTAAAAAGATCCCACACTATCACAGATACATGTAAGTTTGAAAGTTTTAAAACATACACATGGGAACGGACACAGTGCCAGTGAACACGGACATTACCAAGAAAGGGCTTGTATATGAAGGGGCAGTGGTCAACAGTGGCTTAATGGATGACCACATGGCCGATGGAATTACATTCTCAATAAGAATTCCTTCTCCAGCTGGACTGACTTGCTGTTGAAGTGAGGCTAGTTAATGCTATCTACTGCAAGAATTAATTTTTTACTTCACAGTTTCTTCTAGCATTCTGTTACGGAAACAGTTCTTTCTTCCAGCTTCCTAATCAGTTAGGGCCCCAGATAATATTTTACCTAAACATTGAAAGACTTGAATTGGGCTGTTGCTTCTGACTTCTGGTGGTCTAAGATCAGTTCCAAATACATGAGAAAAGTCTGAAACAAGAATTCCTGGAAATGAAAACATTAGTTTCCCCCAATGAGCACAAGAATCTAAGGAGAAAGAAGGTAGTCTAATTAAAAATATCACTTCTTTCACTATTCCTCCCACGATTAGGAGGAACTTCTTAGCAGCTGCAGCAATTTACCATTTACTAGAAAAATGCCCTGTTTGAAAGCCAATTTTTTTTTTTAAACTGATTCTTAATCCCTCTCCAATAAATTATCAGAGAGCATGAATCAATATAGCCCCATGGAAGTCAAGTGTGTTATACAGATTTACTGTATTCTAGGATTTTTTTTTCCCTAGCATCAAGCTGCTTGCCAGTCATATTGTCAATGAACACACTGGATTTCGCAGTGTGAAATACCCCAAGGTACATTTGGTGCTTTGTTTTAGGAATAGTGTTGTTATATGTGGCAATGGGGTGTTTCCGCACAAATAAGTCTTTGATCACTGACCTAATAATCCGATTTCATCCATACTACCAAGATAAGCATAACAAAGCAGATTAAAATAATTTGTTTATCCTAGTAAAATGGAACCTGGATGACAGAACGTAATTTCTAGTAAGTTATAGGAACAGAGAAGAACTACATGTGCTAAAGGAATAAGGTGGCACAAGAACAGGCATACACAAGCTATCCAAAAAAAGGTGCAAAGTTGGAAATGGAAAAAAAAAAGTTTCTAATAATTAAAAAAAGGATGTACTGAAACAAAAATCCCTAACCACTTTAAGGGAAAAACGTGGGGGGGATAATGGAAAATACAGTGACAATGTCAGATGAAAAACATGTGCAAGCGAGGGAAGGCTCAGGCAATTTTCTGTGGATATTTTTCAATTCTCCAAAAGGAGCATGAAGGCAGGACAAAACAGCCAAGATCAAGTGATGACTCAAGGACTGGTGTTAAAAGGTAAGCTTGGGGGTGTTCAACAATTGGAAGTAATTTACAAAAAGGAGGAACTGTCTTTGAAGGATAGCCTCTGACTGGATCCCTTAAAAAAAAAAAAAAACAAACCACCCTGTTGGATCAAATCCAGTACAACCAGTACAAAAAAAATTAACAGGAGAAATAAATCACATAGATGTAAGAGCCTTTGATTGCCTTGTCCTGTTCCACACAAAAATAGGAGCAAATGTGACCACTTACGTCCCAACCTCTTTTTCAAGCTACAAGAATCCTTCAAGTTACGATGAAATTTTCTCCCTCAGCCATTTCCAGTTTATGGAAATCCTTCTTGAAGTTTGGCTTCCAGGGTGTAACACAGTGTTCTAATAGTGGCTGAACTAGTACCAAACACAGTAATGTTTATCACTTTATTCTTACAAGAATTTTTACTGCTTATTATACACATTTTTCCTAAGTTATCCTGGAGCTTAAGCAAAGCTGGTTAAGGAAGGCATGGGCTTTATGATGCATGAAGTCACTGCTTCTGAGGAGAAATCTCACACACTCTAAGTTCAGCCAACAGTCTTAGCTCCTAAATGTCTGACTTGTTGTATGAAATATCTTTCAGTTGCTTAGACCAGGGCAGCCCCAATAATTTCCTGATCCATTTCCACCTGTTTCCTTACTTGTAAGCTCCTATTCTTTTACTTTTTTTTAGTTACTTTTAAATACCAAATAGCTGAGGAACAAGAATTACTTCCTATAAGGCCCACTAGAAAGACTCTTGACTGATGAGTATGTCTCATTTATACTGAAGTATAGACCATATTAGACATTGCTTATGCTTAACAATACTTTCTCATCAAGTATCACACACTGCAAAGGCAAAAGGTTGATGAAGGGATAGGTACCACAATTATATGTCGTCATTGACCTTTATTAATATGGCACTGGGATGCCTTTGTAAGACACAGGGTTGAATAATGTATTGCCTAGGGAAGAAGGTAAGAGACCCAGAACTGTCTCTGAGTAGAGACAGCCAGGTGCAGTGAGGTATTTCTGGTCCGTGCTCCCAGTGGTCTGAGCTAAGGCAGGGTCCAGTTACTTGGAGACAGCCCTAGTCCTGAGCTCTCTGTGCATTCACACCATGCTGAGCTGAAACTTTTCCTTCCTCCTGGAATCCAGAGTGTGCAGGAGGAATTTTTAGTGCCTTTGAAGGAACCAGCACAAGCGTAGGCTGTCATCTAACACCTGTTTGGACTCTAGCAATGACAAATTCAAGCCTTCTCTGTAGAGGGCCTTACAGCTGGTCTGCACCACATTCACAGTTCTAGTAATAGAAACATAGTGCAGAATGGTTGAAACTAGCTTGGGATACATTTAAAGGTCCTTCCTTCGTCAGCCCTAGCATCCTTGTAACTGACTTACTGTTGTCAACTGGATGTTGACAAATATTGCAAGTGATGTTACCTTCTCTCAACCCACAATCTCACCAGGGAAAGACACAAAGTTACTTTTGATGGGGTTCATTTCCTCTGAACCGATGGCTGTTGACCTTCACTGTATTTTTTTGCATGATAGTTTATTAATTTGTTCGCATATTTTCCTCTTATGGTTCCCAAACACCAAGATGAACATTGGTATAACACAATCTCTTCCAGCCTGTTGGCACCATCCCATAGCTGAAAAACCATTGCTAGCAGCTGGCTCACTAGCCACTGGTTTTCAAACTCTCAGATGCATGTTTTCCAGATCTGCATATTTAAAAATATTTTATTTGATGTCTAAATACACACAATGCTTAAAGATAATGGAAACAACAGAAGGTAGGGCTCACAGACCAGGCTGGCAAGGTTTAGGCAAGAGTTGAGTGATACACTCTGTATTGTTTTTCGCTTGTGACTGAATGGAAAACTAGAAGCTGTGTTTACTGATTGCATGTGTGGCAGAGTCAGAAATAGGCAGGAACAGGAAAGACCATGAGGAAGAAGAGTTTGGGAAGACTGCCCATACAGCACTGGTAACAGAATTCTGCAGGAAAGACTGTTTTTTGCATTGAAGACTGTTTAGAATGAGATTTGAAAGTAAGAGCAGTTTCCTGAAAAATTTATCTTTCTCTATAAAGAAGATATGGAGTTGTCTTTAAAAAAGGTATTGGGTTTTTTATTTTTTTTTTCTTCCTAAGAAGAAACCTGCTAGACTTTTTTTTTTTTTACAGTATCCAGACCATAGATAGTTCTAGTGACTTCAGCTGGACTAGCCACAAGGTTGGAATTATACAGGTGCTTCAGGATCTTGCCAGATCAGTAAAAGAAGGCTTACCATCCTAAAGAATTTAAGATTATGTACTAAAAATCCATACAAAGTCAACTAGAGGCAGCCATTTTAGCTACAGCATGCTTGCATGCACATGCCTTTACCTGCTAATGGAGCTTTGCCAAAAGTTTCAGGGCCCAGCATTAGTTTGCATGTTTTGAGTCCCCTTTATTACATAGGAAAAACATGGTCGGACTAATTTTTCTGTTATATAGTTTACTTATTTTCTAAAATAAGTAGCTGTAATTGCTGAAGTCTTACAAGATTTTGCATACAATTCAATTCTATTTAACTTACATTGGTTACCTAGAGCTTATTTTTGCTCTCTTAGGCCTCTTCATTGGTCAACTAGCATCTAATCCTAGGGTTAGGACCTGGAATTCATTCCCTGGCGTACCTGGCTACCAGCTGGCTGGCATACCTAAATGTTTGGATGGCAGGTGTCTTCTTAGATTGCTCTATTCTTTTATTGAAAGTACTTTTTGATCCATTTCCTCCTTTTACTTGTTTGGAAGAAGGCCATCATCCTTCCTAAAGACCCAAAGATGGAAGTTAAGAGGAGACTGTAAAACTCTGGAAACTGCTGAAAATATCACCTGGAAAAATCTTTGAATATCGAGTGTGGGTCTTAGGAAGGACAAGATAACAACCTTCAACAACAGACAAGCTGCTGCAACAAAGAAAAAGATTAATTTGTTCACTGTGCCCATGGCAGACAGAAAAGAAATAGTGGACTTACACAGGCATACAAAAAAAGCACCTCCTTTTTAATGGCGTGATTAGTGAAGCTCTGGAACAGATATTACCTAAAAAGTTGTAGAGTTTCTGACATCAGAATTCTTCAAGAACAGATGAGAGAAGTGTTGTCAGGAATGGTGCAGGTACAGCACAGCCTGCCTTGACTGTGATCTCATCAGGTCTACTCCTAGCCTATTTTTCAGTAAATACTCCTTTTATTTTTTTGCTATATCTTTAGGTGAAAGAAGAGTCTTAGCAAAATAAAATTGGCTGCCTGCCTGACCAAACACAGAGTGGGGTTTGTATCAAGATCCATATAACCTGCAATTCAACAAGCTTTCAGCAAAATGTTTAAGAATATTCCTAGTGTTAGACACATTCTTGCATGAGACTTTGATGACTAAGGAAGAAATGATTTAGGTGTGTGTTTCCTACAAAGGCAGTATTTCATAATTTGTTTTCTGGAAAAAACCCAAACCCTAAACCTTTAACATAAAATCCCAACAAATGATGCAGAGTATTTTTTATTTCCTGCAGTCTCTGCCTCCACATTGGGAAAGGAAATGAAAGCTGTAGCAAGTAAAGGAAATTACAGCTTTTTCTTCATTCCTCCTACGCATGCATTAAAAAGAGGGGGTGTGCAGGAGGAACATAAACATGTTAACCCATTTCCATTCCCTTTGCTCCATTTTCTCCATCCAAAAATCAAACAAAGTTCAAATGAAACATGAGAAGCTTTAGCCCAAAAGCAGAAAATCTCAAAAAGTTTTAGAGGTTGTTATGGGAATGAGGGCAGAGTGAGTTTAAAAGGCCTTCCAGAGTGCATCAGTTCCATTAACATCCACAAATTAATTACCTTACCTGCCCTGAACTTTAACTATGTACTTATGTTAAATCACTAGTGATCAAAACTTAGTGATATATCGTTGTAAACTGTATGTGTCTTCTGAGCATATATATCAGTAGCTTTAATCCATACCACTTAAGACTGAAAAGGTTGCACACCCTAAATTTCAGTTTTGTCACTACTGACGTATGAAGTTGAGACACTCCAATGTTTCTTCACAGACAAAACATTTTACCTAACTGCAGACACTATGTAAAAGTGACTGATCCAGCACATCTTTGGCAACATATTTAACATATGACCAGTTTTCATGCACTTATTATTTTCCTATAATGCCATTGCGTGCCAGAATTATTCCCTGCAATCACAATAGATACGGAGCTTATCCAGGAAAACAAGCTTGGACTGCAGTCCACAGAAAAGTTAAAATCTAGCAAAGAACTTTGACGTTGACATGACCACCATAATAACTTACTATAAAGACAATGCACTTTGTCAAGTTCATCTTCAGCTATTTCCTATGAAACTGAAAATGACATTATACTTATTGTACAGTATAAATCAACTATTTGTTTATTAGAGTTATTTTTTTAAAATGTCAAAATAAATTACGTTTTCCTTTTTGCATTAATTTTTCTGGGTTCTTTTTAAAATAAAATGTTCATTTTGGACTATGACAGCCAAAATAGAAATCTCTGACACAAACTTAGCTTTCTAGCCTGCAGGCAAAATATAAAATTGTTGTTAAATTGGAGTGGACCAGAAAATGGATGGTGAAACTCATCTGTGAAACTTTTGCTAATAACAAACATTCGTCCCATGACATGGATTGTAAGTAACAGCACATGACAAGGTATGCATTACAGTGTTACAGCAGCAGGATGCAGGAGCATTTTGCCAAGTGAGTCTGAAGACCAAATACTTTTGGTACCAAGATATGTAGATGTTACACCATCAAATGCCTCACTTCATTATATGTATTATCAGTATGCTTTCCATGTGATGAATAAAACTCAAAGTTTTGTAAGCTTCATAATGTTCATTTAATTGATCTTTTCTGTGTTCACTCAAATGTAACTGATTGAACATCCCCTTTAATGTTCATACCATTTGCCTCAAATATACTGGCTGTTTGAACCTAAACTGGTCAAAATATTTTTTTGAAGTGCATGGCAATATAACAAAATACCTTACACTGGTGCTGCAGGAACAAATCTGACAATTTTACTCCCAGCTACAATAAATCTGTCAAGAAATCTAAGCTTACAATAAAATTGCAAAGAAGTCAGCATAGCAATCAAAACATTTAAGTAGGCACTTCCATTTCCAAGCAGAATACTCTCATCCCTTCTCTCCTTGTTCATTGTTATTTTCCCCAGTGTTATGACTTTGTATTCCTCATGCAAGATATAAAGGAATGGGTCCATAATGTTCTAGCTTCATAAAAGATTGGGTTGAACATAAGCCACCTCAAATATTATCCTGAAATGTGAACTAAACATGAACTTTTTTAAAGTTCAAAAAATTAACAAATCCCCACACTTCTTGATCTTAATATGACACAAAGTCCTTCTTATGTGGAAAAGGTGGTGTTTTTTCTAATTAAAAAGAGATTGTTAGAGATTTCCAGAGCACAGAGGATCAATCCATTTATAAAATTACCATATCGAAAGTAAAGCTAGGATAAGGATGCTACTAAATGTGGGCTATAATCCAAGGCTAGATATTTAGGTATGCTGGACTAATTTCAGGTTTCATTAAAAAGTAAGGAGCTGGCAACTCCTGTTCTTGTAAGGAGTCGAATTTCTTCCTTTGTAGGAAAAATAGCAGCCAGTTATAAGCTTGCAGTTATTTATGCTACTGCATACATGAGTCTGAGGTGTCACTACAGGTTGTGAAACGTGTCAACCATCCATTTCTTAGTATCTTGAAGTATACTATGTAAATTCATTGCACAAATGTCAAAACACTAACGTGATGATCAGATATTGAGCAGTCTGCATTGCCCCTGGTTGCCCTCAAGCACTAAATATTGCATGAACTCCTTTTTTTGAGTTTATAAATGAATCAGCTAAAATACAAGTACCATCACAGTGAGCGGAAGAATAGTATCTTCGCATTAGTGAAACTAATACAGTGGGGAAAAAAAGAATACACAAAGCTTTGGGCACTGAAGCCCTTTGCCCAATAACTTTTTCTTTTCCCCCAAGTGATATCGGTTGTTATAATTAGAGATATTTGTGCACAAAAGCCTTGACAGCTTTTCTGGAAGCTACACTAAGAAACTCTGGTGCCAACCATGACCTAGCCACTCAGAGACAGGATAATGGCTCGGGGAGCACCACAAAACTGCACACAAAAAAACCCAACACACACACACACACAAAATGGTTAGAAGACCACTGATTGCATTCTTAACTGTCCTCCACATTGAATTCATCAGTAGTCCCAAATCACTGGACCATTTTTCAGAACGAGTTTTCTTTGAGCCATGACATCTTTTAGGCTCCTAAGTAGGAACTTGTGTTCTATGGTGTTAGAACCAGAAATCTTGTTATAGGGATAAGCTTTTGCTTCAATTTTTTCATGATGATTTATGCAGCTGAGTTTTAAGGAGTGTTACTGTGCAGTTAGCAAATTCATCATTTTGCTCCTTTTTCCAGTACACAGTTTCAACAGAAATAAAAGACACCATATTCCACCTACCACTGACTGCCACCATAATTTCTGGAAGTGTTTGAAGTCAAACAATGTATTTGTGATTACTGTTCATCTTTGTCTGAGATGTGGCAGCCAGCTCACATAGAACATTTAAAAGCATCATGACCAATAGCTGTTTCTTGAACTGTTTACTCAACACAGTTGAAAAGTTTTCTTCAGCTTTGGCTCAATGTGATTTCAGTCTTGAGCCAGAAACACTGTGATCTTTGGGGGCTTACAAAGCATGAGTAGCCTTACAAAATCTAGGCAGTTTGCCAAAAGCTTTTTTTTTTTTTTTTTTAAACTTTGTTGAACTGTGGTGGAAGGTTAAACAATTCACACAGTTTTGATTCTCCCTACCCCCAATTTGCCTTGTACTTAATGGTTTCTTGTCAAGAAATAAAGTAACTTCATAATAGGATGGATGGAAACATTTCCGCTATTACACAGCAATGATGGTATTGCTGGAAATCCGAAACAAATGTTAACCTCAATCCTTCTCAGCTTAAAAAAAAAAAAGTGTATTTGACATGCTGAAAAATCTTTACATCACATGGTATCAATTTTCTTATGGCTTACATTAAAAAAAAAATCCAAACCCAGCTTTATGCCCTCTGAGAATTGGAGTGCAGGAAGTGAACTACTCATGCCAAGGGACAAGACTCGCAAATTTGACTCAAGTGAAATAATGTCTTGTTTCCAAAAACACTAATGCACACATCATACAGTAGAAGCATGTTTACACACATGCATTTTAATCTATGCATGCTTTGTGGCAGAAAAGGTCCATCACTTAAGAACCTATGGAAAGAAAAAAAAAAAGTAACCTGCGAAAATGAATGTTTGAAAGCCCTGGGCCATATTGCACCACTGATTTTTAAGATTAAAAACAGATGTCTCCTTTCTAAAGTTCTCTGAATGATATAATGCTTCAGAGAACCCTCTAACTGGACATAGAGATTTTAAGTCCTATTGTGAGCCACAGAAATTTTGTAAATCAACCCTTAAGTGAGCAGATACTTCAGAAAAAACCCAACAGACTAATATGTAACAAAATGTATTTTTGTTCATTTTGACAAGTGTTATTTTATTCCTGATTGCACTTTGAAGTGCTCTCATGAATGCACTCTGGTGTGTCTGGGGGTGGGGGGAAAACACTCCTGATGAGGGGCCTTTTGCTGAGTGCCTCTGCTAAGGAACCTTTGTCAGGAGATATGAAGAATGGGCCCTGTTCGTTCAAAATACAGAATTCTTGAATTAGCCAAACATTAATTCATGAGGTCCCTTTATAGAGTATAAAGTTCAGCTAGTAAATTGCTGGATAGATTTAGGCTGAAATATTCAATATGCAAATTGTATCCTCATTAGCAAAAAAATAAACATACCTATTCTTGCTTAGAAATGTATACATAGAAAAGGAACCTAACACGTCTCCCTTTAAAGCAAAGAACAAACCAAAAGGTAAGGTCAGTAACACTTTTTCCATTTTATACCTCCTTTTCAGATTTAGAAGAGGTCACTTCCATCTGCACTTTCAGGCCTAATTACATAGCCTGTAGCAGAGCTGTAACCAGCTGCATTAGTGGGCATTCACTTTTCTGTTTTTAATGTAAGAATAAATAGTAGCAGTAACATTATGCAGATTGCAACCATCATCATTTCCAGTGTAAACCAAGATGGGAATGTACCCTACTAACTGCTGCTGCCAGAAAAACACTGTCTAAAATGGAGGTCCGCATTCTTGCTAGGATTTCAGTGGCACAGTGGTGGGTGGGTGCTCACATGAACAGGCCCACTAGCAATTTTAGGGAATGCCTGTGAAGGCAATCACCCAGCTGCAGAGAGAGTGCAGCTCAACCTGGCCTTATCCGACATCCCCAAATCTCTTTCAGCCATGCTTTGCATACTAGTGATGCTCTCTTTTCCTCAGTCTTATGCCTTCTCACTTGCGCTGCTAGCAATGCACAGCAAAAAGTAACACGTGCTTCTTTTCTGGGCTGAGGGCTCAGCCACTACATTAGTGTTTTTACCTCTGTGAGCAACCCCTCTAAGGTATGTTTTCCAAATTGTTGCCGAATCTCAAGCCACATTGCTAAAAATTCCTCCAGAAATGTTTATGTTTCTTTCTTCATTTCTTTATTTCAGTTTTCAATAGCATCTTTTGATAAATATTCACTAAGTGATAGCATGCTTTGGCATTTTTGCTCAAAGGGAGCATTTTCATTTATGTCAGCAGGCGATTATAGGACTGCACATGGAACGTTTACTGTGAACTATTAGCTCCAAGTGGTGGACATTAGAGGCAAACACATTTCTACTGAGCAAGTTATTTAGAGGTCTAACTAGCTCTGGCTTTAATGGAGCTATATGACATTCCCTAGTTCAGCTTACCCCTTTCTACAGTATTATTTCTAACACCACATTTCTTTCCATCCATTCACACTATCCCAGTTTGCAACGTTTCTGAAAATGCTCATCTTTCATTGACTAGGCATAGTATAGTGGAAAAATTGTTCTGCATTCCAGCTGCAACACTAATCTTCAATACAAAGGCATGGATCAGCACCATATCCTCATGTGCAGCCTCTATGGAATTGGTTATTCAAGCATGTGTCACGAAAAGCTTACATCTCTCCCAGACTAGTCTGCAGACAGGATGCAAAACTCCGTGAAACGTACTCAAATACTCTGGGGATGGGCTATACCTTGGACAGATTAAATAACATTGTCAGTATTTTAAAAAGTATTTTGTATCACTGCAATACTTTCCTTTGACTATTCACTACAAAGATCTTTCAGCTTAGTTTACTTGCTTAATATTGACAAATATAACTGAAGTACATTGTAAAGTCATTACTTATACTGTAATCCTCACTTTCCTGCCTATTGCATAATCTGGTCACATTTTGGTATCTTGCTCCTGATGCAGCATCCCATATGATTGCATATGTATATTGCGAGGAATAATATTAATAAATAATTTACATCTCAGACTCTGAAAACAATGATTTGAAACAAATGTATTGTTTATACCAACAGAAAGCATGATGGTAGTTATATAAAATGAAATACAATATGTACAATAAAAATTGTGCACTGTTCCTTCACTCAATCTCTAACATTATTTATATAAATAGGTACATTTCACTTTAAGAAAACAGTCGGGCAGCTTTCAACTATACAGGGAAAAACCCTGATTTTCTCAGTTCCTTGAGGCTCACTTCTTCAGCTTTATCACATAGAAAATGCTTGTAATTATGGCATTTCAAAAATTAAAGGAGAGAATCAGAGCAAGCATAGAGCAATTGCATTAAAACATTCTCATTTAACAGTATATTGGAGAGGTGGGAAAAGGGAATAAGCCATTTGTGTGAGAGGCTGAGTTACCATACAAGCTGTCTCAAAGTGGTCTGAAGGTCTCCGACGCAAATGCAAAAAGCTGAGCATTTATGCTAATGAAAACCACTTAATCACTTGACAGTTATTAGACATGAAAATCTAACTGCATTACAGTCAGTTAATACCATTGGGTAAGCTGATAAATTCATAACATACACAAGCAGTTTACCTGAACAGTTTGCGCTATATACTTAGCGCCAAACTCAACCTTTGTTTACTCTGGACATCCCATCTGGGGTGGCAATCATTGCACAGGCATAAACAAGGAGAACATAGGTTATTTTCACTATGAGAGTTTGCCAGGAGCAGACACATTCTGTTCCGAGCTACGTATGTATGATCCCAGTGATATCCAACAAAAAAGTTTAGTGCATGCAGCAGGCAACTTACATGCAGTGGATAAAGTCTTTCTAAGCATCGTTGCTAACAAGGATCACGGTTACAAGAGATAGTGCTGGGACACAGAACTGAGGCCAATGCTGGACACCAAACTCCATTCCCCTACTCAGGACTGTTCTGCGCTTACTGGGCACTGTCCTCTTTGACCTGAGAGCTCCTAGGATGCCATGCAGGTGCTTTGCGTATGTGTCCGGAAGCAGTCATATGCAGAGATCAGGCAGAATGGCACTTAAATCCTCAAATGGCCTGTACCACTCATTGTACACAGAACACATCTAAAATATACATCAACATGACCACATTAATCTCATGAAGGGGCAGATCATCACATAGAGAACAGGTGAGCAGTGAGAAAGTTCCCCCCAAAAGTTGGAGATGCAAAGCCAGTGTTGCCCTTAGTCCAAGGGGGTTCCAACCCACTTTGTAGAAACTACATCTGAAGATGGGTCACAGAGTATAGGAGACGTGGGGCATCTATAGTCTTGCGCTTTTTCTGGCATGGATGTCAGGCAGGCATCGCACCGCAGTGCCTGTAATGGTGACCTTAACCTGATGAGCAAGGAGAATCCTCAGTTCTGTTCTCTCTCTGGCCATCCTAAACTCAGTCCAGTTTGTAGCTGATCTTACCTCCCCCCACGTCTGCTATCAAAGATTCTTATTTACTTTGACAAGTGAAAGACTATTCTTGAAAAGGAACCTAACCAGAATAAAAGTAGTAATACATTAGGCCACCTACCTTAACCAGAAAGCCCACAAGGAAAGGCCACTGCATTAAATATATAAATGTGCTACTCCTGCAATTTTCAGTTTTCCATTTTCCCCACAGTACTATTCTAATTTCAACATAATGGCAAAAAAAAAAGGCAGCATAAATCAAGTCTTCCTAGATAGAGAGAACAACCAAATACCATACTTGTAGGCCTGTACGGAGAAGTTTATCTGAAGACTTGCAAAAGGAATAAGCAATACATATCAACCGTTCAAACAAAGCAAAAAATCCCAAGCAAACCTATTCTGTATTTCAATTTGCAGTATATCCTGCAGGACATAATGCATAACATATGCCTGTCTCAACACTTTGATAACTCAGTTCACATAACTTGGTCTCACTGAAAAGGAAACATTGGACACTAGGATTTATTTCTCTTTTCAGCTTGCTTTTCATTTCTGGCACTCCTTTTTAGGGATATAGATATGGAATATTTTTCCTTTGTTCAATATCATCAGTGGGTATATTAAAAGGACAAAAGAGGATTGTGCCAGTAGCCTATTTAAACAGAACAAAATGTGAATTTAAAAGAAAAAATAGCCTTTGAAAGTAACATTTCTAGATGGTTAGCATAACTACAAGAGGAAAATACCCAACTCCAGCAGGAAGCAAAGAAACACATACACCCCCCCCCACCCTGAACACACAAAAACTCCAACTGCCAAGAGATTATTTTTCCTTCGTCTTGCTGTGTAGGTATTCATGATGCTTTTGTATTTTTCTCTTTCACAAGAAGAACAAGAATTGATTAGGACCCTATTGGCCTGTTTTCTCTCGTTCTGTGTATCTGTACTGAACTAAGCTGTGAAGATAAACTGTATGCAGGGGACATCTTTTTAAAGTGGGTATAAAATGTTATTAGTAAAACATTTTTTAAAAGCCAGTTTGGCTTATCCTGTGCGAATATCCATTCCTACAGGCAGTCTAGACCCAGACAACACAAGGTAAATATCCTTTAAGACCCAGGTGGCAAGTTGTGCTGTGACACCTGACAGAGGCTTATCACCAGTGTTCACAAAATTCTACATTTGTCCAAGAAGCATGCTCATGTCTTCTCTCACGGCACTTTTACTGGAGCCAATGCTGCGAAGTTGCTTATGTTTTGTTTCAAACCCCATCTCATAGCTTCCATTAGGGACACAATTAACTGGAACCATTACATGGTGATGGACGAGCTGTGGTATTTCAGCCTGAGACGGTAAGATGCTGTATATCATGGTATTTTTCTTATTCTGACATTATTCTGTATTCTGACACACATATTTGTCTTGGACATCTGCTATTTCTCATTCCTTCCTAATCCTAAGGGCAGGGACACAGTTCCATGTGTCTAATACACATTGTCTCTAGGCCTTATCACAATATAAACAAGCAATGAGTGCAGCAAACACTGCTGAAAGTAACAAGTATTCATATAACTCATAGCTCTGAGTGTTAATGTACCACTTCCATCTAACTGGGCCTCTGACAATACTTTTTACTAAGAAAAGGAAACAAGCCTTTAGAGTGTGGGAAGCTAGTTGGTCTTTTAAACCTCTGTGTTTTACTTTTGGGGTAAATAACCTATCATCCTTTTACTAGAAATGCTAATTTTTTCTTGAGGGATACCATTAATGCTGCTGACCCATTCATGATTTCAAAGACAACTGTAACTTTAATAAACAATCAACTATGTTTTTCTGAGAATGGTTCCCCCCACACTACTACACAATTGTAGCCATTTAAACATGGATATTAGAAGCCCCCAAGTTCAAAATCTGTGCTAAAAAAACCCACTAAAACCTGCGATTTGGGGAGTCCAAGTTGTACTTTTGGTTTTCCAGGTTATCTATGGTACAGTTAGACATCTAAGTGGCCATTAGTAACCTGATAACCTACTCGTACATTAGGTACACATGCAAATTCAAGATAGTATTACATACACAGTTGTGCAAACTCAAATTTTCGGAACTCTGTCCCTTAACCTGCCTTATTTTAGCAAGTAGAATGATAAAATAGTAACAATGCATTTGTGCAGTAGAGCACTACTAGCAATTTTCATTGGTTACCTTATGAGTTAAGGCCATAATCTTACTAGAAATTCTGCCTGGGAAAACTGCAGTTCCACGATAATGCTTTTTGCCACTGTTGACATTTTCTTCTCTCTGAGTTGAGGAGTGAATCCCCATTAGTATTGTTAAGACTTTAAAAACTGTTTTCCTTTCAAGCAGCTGGCTATAAACTTCGCAGGGAAATCAATCAACCTTCCATAGTTGGCAGTCAAAATGAGTTGAGAGCCAGTGAAAATAAATACTTCAAGATTATACTTCAACTAGGAGTCAACTGTATTCTGTTTAATGTCTTTAAAACACAAGGAGGAATAACCACACTCCTCATTTTTGTCCCTTACATGAAGCAGCACTCTGCTGATCCCCCCTTAGGGGCAGCAGTGCTTAAATCTGTGAGTCACCAACTGACTTGCCCATTTTGGTTCTTGTTTAGAAGAGTTTTTAAAGTTATAAATATAAGGTGCTTACGGGAATCAAGTTTCAGGCAAGTTTCAGATCTACTTGCACTGGTTTTTAGCTCTGTTTTGTGCTACGCATAGCCTATTAATCAAGGCAAACACAAAGGAAAGCCTAGGTACGCAACTTCAGGAATTTTATCTTCTAAGCACTGAGCCCAAACCAGTGGCCCTAACTTTCTTGATGCCAAAGAACCTCACAGAAGTCTATTGCTAGCATAAGGCAAAGAGTACACCAAGATTTTACCAGGTATTGGCACATAGGTGGAATGGCAAAAAGAAACCTCTTGTTCCTCAAACACATAATTTTGTACAGCAAGCAACAACGCAAGCTGCTTTCTCCGGCCCAGAGAAAACGGGGAAAAACCCAACCACCCTCACACTGCAACACATATGTGCAACTTTGGTTGCCATCAGACAACATCACATACCTACAAATCAGTCTGTAAGATGAGAAGCTGCCTCCTTAACCTTGTACACATGGTTCCCATTTGGAGCAGCTACACTGGCCTTAGAGCACTAAGCAACAAGGAAAAAGCTTGTTTATGTTCAGAGTCCAGTCCACAATCCTCATACTGACCATGTAACAACTTATCTTTTGAATTTGAGCTGTTTTCCCTCTTCACGCCAGAAGAGAACAGACTAGTTTTCAGGGTGATGAAAACAACTTTAAAATTAATCAGTCATGCACAGGACTTTCAGGATTTGACTGTATAGATTTCTTTAGACATGCTTCTAAAAACCCTTCCCGATGTTATTCACACAGCTTAGATTAGGAAGCAGACTTAGGTTTTTCTTCCCGATAATACAACAGTTAAACTGGGACATTCAAACATGGATTTATAACTTCTAGACTACAAACTCTGTATAGTTACAGAGCATGAAGACAAACCCTTCTGGAAGCAGAGTGGCAGTGGGACTCATTTGACAGTAAGGACTGCTATATTTGTAACGAAACAGAGCACAATCAGAATTTTTCTTGATGTGACATGTTAATTCCTCTTGGGCTTTCACTGTGAATGTCAGCAAGAGGCTGGGTCCGATTTCTTTATAACTTCCCATTAGGTAGTTGAAGACAGCAGTAAGAGCCTCCCTTGGCCCTACCTCCTAAACACATAAAAGTGTTTCTTCTGAAAGTACAAAGAAAAAAACCTAAATGTGTTCCAAAATAGAAACATCAATGCAAAGCTGACAGAATTAACTTAACTTGCTTTTTTCCTGTTAATGAAAAGAGATGGCAATTTTGACTGGTTATCATATAACAGTAATAACAGCATATGCCATAGTAGATAAGAACCAGTAGGATGTTATGCAGTGCAGCGGGTTTGTTAACAGAGATAGATCATATCAATTTGATGGAGTGACTGCACTGAATAATTTGGTTTATTGCAAGCATTCTCTTAGTATAGTCTGAGTATCACATTCCTTACCTTGACAGAGCTTTGATGTTTATATCTAGCCAGGTCAGATAAAAGATGATGCTACCTTATCTCCGGGGGGGTGGCGGGGGAAATCACATTCTACTTTAAAGCCTTCTTTAATGGGCAGGATTTAAAAACAGTTCATTTAGCTCTCATAAGTATTCTGCCAAAGGAAAAAGAATGTTACTAAGTTACATGTACTCAGAAATAAGAGACAGCAGCTGTAACGTGATTTACTAGAGACACACCCCAGCAAGAATACTTAAAGCCCAGTGCCTAACTTTAAGCAAGGGAGTGTCCTTATGAAGCAAAAAGATTTAGCTCATTTGTATGAGTTAGGCAAATACTTCAAATGTTTCATTAAGACTTCAGGATTTGCATTCTCGTCTTCTAAGTTCAAAGTAAGCTTCAGTGAATTCACAGCAATGTTTTTGGTTTTTTTTGTTTTGTTTTGTTTTTTAAGAGAGATTCTTCCATGGAAAGGATTCTTTGTCAGCGTAAAGTGGATAAATCCCACTTTCTATGCTGGGATGAGGAGTACTGGAAATGTACTCCATCACATCTGAACTCACATTAACATTGGTAAATATATTTTTTTATATAAGTAAGGGGGACTAAACCTTTGGGGAGGTAACGAGCAGGTATACAGTAAGGAGACACTGCATCTGTGTCACTGCATATGAGCACAGCTTAAAAAAACCTAGGGCTCAAACTAAAAGCAAAGAATTTAGGATTATGAGTGGAGTATGTCTTTACTGAGACACAGTGGAAAGAGTCGTGGAATTCTGGTTTTACTGGAACAGTCATTGCATGATGTGAGCAGCAGGAGGGA
The DNA here is from genome assembly GCF_034638445.1 of Ciconia boyciana. NCBI lineage: Eukaryota > Metazoa > Chordata > Aves > Ciconiiformes > Ciconiidae > Ciconia > Ciconia boyciana. The sequence continues at coordinate 68,587,185 of NC_132938.1, read as the reverse complement.
CATACAGTAAACATCCTCTAGCATTAGCAGAGATATTCTTTCTGAGAATTTTGACACCTTTTCCAGAAAAATATTTACTGTTTTGAGAGTTATAAAATCCACTCGATCTTCAATATTTAATATCCTCATCCAAAAAAAGCTGCATCTTTCTAAGCAAGGTAGAATAGAACACGGCAATCTCAGTTTGCATCTACTCATAGCCTTTTTGAAACAGAAATACTGGAAGTGCACTGGGGATCAAGATTTCCTCACTGGAAGAAGCAATGAAATAGGTCCTTCAGAAATCATGAAATTATTGCTCATCTTTGAATATTTAGTATAGATCTATACACTGGAAATCTTCACAACTAAGAGCAAACTCTGTTTTCAATTAAATTTGATATTTTAAACTAATATTAGGAATGCCAAAAATCCGAAAACTGGTGCTAAAGTCAACCATATAGAGAATTTTGCCCTAAAACTGTAAAGGTTATTATGAGGTTTCTACCATGATCAAGGCTATTGTATCTAAACAGCTCTCCTGTTCTAGCCATTTTCAGACTTTTAAGATTTTATGCTTTCAGAACAGATTCTCTTTTCTTCATTGCTTTCATCTCTGGAGATGTTACATCTCTAAGATGTAACAGGGCTATTCATAGCAGGATGTACTTCATTCTTACTACTATACAAGAGAAAAATCCACAAACCTTCACATAAATATTGGTATTGACTATGTGATTCTGTCAAAATTCTCTGATTTTGTACCAGGTCTCCAGACCAAGTTCCACTTTTCCATTCATACTGCTTCTGAGTATTCTTTGATCACCTCATTCCTTACCTTTAAGTCACATTTTTCCTGCAGAGTCATGGCTGAGACCAAGAGCCTGACCTATAGTGAACTACTGCTTTCAAGCAATGACTTGCCTAAGTTGTTGCAGACAGTGTGAGTAATATCTTCTAGCTGAACTAAAGATCATCTGTCACCAGTCAAATCTGAACAGCAAAGACTCGAAATGACAGTTGGAAGGTCCAAGATTCGGGCTTTGCTCTTATTCCCTATGAGAGGATACTATGGCTGTAAGTAGCAAGAGTTTTTCTAGGTTTTATGATTGTTGGAATTCAAAATTTGTGACTGAAAGGATCACCTGTAATTCATGACATGACATTCAAATATGCATGATTCCCCAGGGGTGAGGGAACCCATCACATTTATTTTGTAATATCTGCATTCAGGTTGCATGCTGACATTTCAAAACCCAAAACCCATAGACATACGTAGAGAAAAAAACATCTATATGCTTTATTGCATCCCCTTCACCTCCAATGCTATTGGCAATTTACTCACACACCCCATTTTGCTTCCTCTTCCAGCTAAAACAATTCATATTACATTACCTCACTTTAATTCAAGTATAAACTCTTAACAGGTATCTCAAATTTTCCTATATGAATGAACAGACACATTCAAACAGCCTTTTCATTTGGAAAGCTGTTTTCTAACTAGCGCTCAGATTACTCATTGAAGTATTACACTAGAGAATAATTTTGGCCTTTCAGTATCAACTGGGGAATATGTGTGGGTGCTGTCTTGTTAACTTGCTATTTGGAGTATTTTAAGTATTGAAACATACATAACAAAATTTTACCATTTACTGTACAGTCAGGTCTTCTCTAAGACTGCCAGAATGGAAGTGCTGACACATAACTCAGTTGTCCCCCAACCCTCTCCCAAAAGAAAGCCTTAATGAGAATACAGAAAAGCAAAGAGAGTTGGTTTTGAGGTATTTTTGTTTGTTTGTTTGTTTTGTGTGGTTTGTTTTTTTTTTTAAACAACCACCTCAAACATGAGTTAAGCAGTACGATGCCAATTATGGACTAGTAGAAACTGCACAAGAGTGTGAACATCCAGAAGGCTTTTAAAAACACCTTACAGGATTTTACTCTCTGAATTGTTACATATTTTGCCAGGTATCTGTTGACTTATGGTAATAGGCAAACACAAACCTCCCAGAAAATGAGCAGCTGATAGGCTCTAGAGAAATGGTATTGACTTCTCCTAAGCAGATATAGAGCAAAGTTGAGAAGTGGAACACAGATAAATGTTCAGTATCCTACCTCACACATTTGTCAACCATCGATCTAATATGGGGGGGGGGAGCAACCCCCAAAAAAACAACAAACAACCCCTACACACACACACACACGCACACACACACAAAACCCACTGAAGATATAATGTAATCTTTTCTAATCTATCCTCAAGCTAATACTGAGTGAATACCAGGGTATGCCCACGGGAAAGATATTGATAGAGAATCCTCACAGAATTTTTTTGTGGACGCTTGTACTCAATTTATAGTTTTGGATATTTAAAGTATATTGCATGAAAACACTTAGTTTGGCATGATTAGTTACATTAATCAGGAAAGTCTGAAAAGGCAGCAGAATCTAGATTTAGCTGCTAGCAAATAAAATTAATTCAAGTCATGGAAGAATGCCATAGGGCTGTATTAAAAAATTACCAATGTGTTACTTGTAAAGTTCACAACCACATTTCAGAAGAAAAACCGCGTGTATTTTGTTCCTGCTCCCATCTCTGGAAACATAGTATTTTGCAGACAGACATGAGCTTGCTACAAGTTCATGTAATCTCATCCTGCCCCTAGGACCTGTTTGTTAGGGCTCAGTACTGCGCTAACCTCATCCACATCATTTTTGCTTAGCTCAAAGTACAGACGGAGCTTCTTCCTCTGCACCAGTAAGCAGTCTTGTTACCTCCCACCTCAATACTTCAGTACTTTAAGAGTTTAAGTTCAGTAGAAGTCTATTTAAGGAACAGCAACAGGAACTCATGTTCTTATGTTAGCTTGACCAAAAATATAATGATCAAATTTAGTCTGGACCTGTGCAGGTATAGAAAGTTGGGAATGTCCAAGAAAAACAACCCTAAGCAGGCTGGAAGGCAAAAGATGTTTCAGGTTCTACATTTCAGCTATGCATTCATAAAGATGGCTCAGAGTCTTCTTGTGGTTTTGGAGCTCCTGTAGAAACGTCTACCATGCTTACTCATTTTCAGAGTCTACTACAGCTTCAGAAATGGGAAGAAAAAAAAAATCCATCTTTTTTGTAATTAGGAGGAATCAATAGATTTCTTCTCAAGACAGAAACAAACTGAAGCAGGACAAAAAGTCTGTTGGCCTTTTGAGATCACATAGCGAGTCTTAGGGACACTAAACATCAAATGGCATCTTTTTACAGTCAAGTTAGTAAGCTATACAAAGCACTTGCTTCCCAGTTAGAGAGAGTGCCTTCCTTTCCTTCACCCTGCAGGCAGAGATCATCAAGTCTTTATGATCACCAGGTAGCTTGCCATACAAGATGCATTCCCACCCATTCACATGGCTGATATTTGTCCATTTGCTGGGCTGATAGTGGTCTAAGTTTATGGAGGTAATTTTTTTCACAACACAACAGTTGGTTAGCAATAAAACTCACTAACAACACATCACAGCTGATATTCAGATAAGTCTGCAGCTGTAGGCTTGGAGAATTGTATAAGTTTCAATCCTTCGCAGATTTTTAGCTTTTTCTCTCTAAAGGGCAGTTTTGATTAGATTTGATTATATTTCAAATGTTTTATAATCATTAACATAAGCCAGTGGACAGGAGCAGAGATGAAAATTCCCTCTCAGCCTTTTAATTATGATTACTGGTTTAAGAAACACATCCAATTTTTAAAGGCACACTCACATTGCATTTCAAAATATATAGTCTAGTCTCATCGATTTTTCACTCTGAAGGTTAATTTAATGCAATCATTTTCTGAGGTCTGCGGCAGTGATAAATCGCTACAGAATGCAAGTTCTTGAGCCATCCTCGCTACGTAACACTTCTGTAGTCAATATTGCCACTAGCTTTCATCTACACCAGAGAGGAAAGAAACTGTGTACCCGCTCATCTCATGTCTCAAATGCCTTGTATTTTGCCTCTTACCTTCTTTATGATATTTGCATAGCAAGGCTTGACTAACCTATTTTGAGAGATTTCTATAAGATGGGAAACCTCAATTTCTACTACTTGTTCTGTAGTTCTTCCTTCTCTATCCCTCTGGGTACATTCATAATGTATGCATGACCCTCCAGGCTAGGCGACAGATGTGGTAGGTAGAGTTCAGCTTATCAATTTTTAGCTGTCTCTAGTACAGATGTGTGTGTGAGCTCTGGCACAGCTAAGTTCCTATTTCTCTCCATTGTTTAGAACTCAGTTAATTTCATTTTTACAGAAAGACCATTTTTCAATCAGTTCACATCTGCCTAATGTGGTGATAAAAACATCTATTGCTGGTACAATGCCAGGGACAGTCTGGGGGCAGGAAGGATACCTGGGAACCAGATGGGGCCAAGTACTTTTTAAACCACTCTTGCCTCTAAAGAAATGCATTTGAGTTGAGGTTGAGTTTCATGAGACATTCTCTGACAGCAATATCAGCTGAAGAGGCTCTTGTCCAGCCCATCCCACTTTCTCCTTCTCTCAGCTGTCTCCCAAAGCCACCAATCACCATTGCACAGCTATTTGGGTGGCCACTTTATAAGCCAGTTTGGAGAGCTGACCTGGCTCGATAACAATGTATAACATTTCCCCCCATCCCAATCCCCCATAAATCTTACTTTAAAATGAGTTCTGTTCCCCGGCCTGGTTCACAGCACAGCCACACTGGCAGAATTGACAGGATTATAAAAAGACAGGAAAAACAGTCACCAGTAATCACCCATCAGTATTTCTATTAAGGAAATCAGTCTGACAATAGCTGTTCCCTCTCAATTTCATTGCTTTCATTTCAGAATGGCATACCCCAAACCTTGTCTTTTCCCTCAATTGCTCAGTCCTGCCACATAGTTTAAAAAAGAGAAGTTATTACCTCTGCCTATAAGTCTTTCCTCACTCAGGAAAGGGTGGGGGGGAACAAAAAAAAACCAGAATAAACTCCTCAAAAGCACTACACTCAAACCTAAAGTCTCTCTAAAGGTTTAATTTCAATGAAAAGTAGTCCCTGAATGTTAGCTACAAGTTGTTAATTTTTAATTTTTGTGCCACGGGAAGACACTTTACCAACAGTCACCAAATGCTGACTAAAAAGCGTGCAAGTTACCCCCCCACATCCATCTTTTTTTTTTCTAGCCCCTCCTGGTTATACACATGCATTTTTATCATGTACCTATGGATATTGCTAATCGTACGTAGTGGTTTGGCTGCATGCCAGAATGTTTGAGTGCAGTCAAATATGCTATGGATGGGACTTGGGACATATAAGCATATCTCAAGATACCTACAGTGCAAGAAGTTCACATGCAAGCTGGTCACCTTGATTTCTTTTGGAGTCAACAGAAGGAACAGGTACTGCTAACATGCAGTCCAACTCATCCCGAAGTAGATATCCAGCCCATCCTAATAAGCTTAGTTTGTTCATAGAGCTGATGCCTATAGAACTTGCCCACCCAAAGGACTTCAGGGGCTGGACATGAACAGACAATAACAGGAAGCTAGGCTTTTGTTCTTCATATTCAGTGTAAAAGTGGCAAAGACTGATCTGATATGACAGAACTTGATAGTGATATTTGGTCAAGTCCCCCAAGCACCCAAATATTCATCTGCCTGTCTCGCTCCACTCGCTATCATCTCTCCTTTCCAATTTCTTTCTAATCCATTTCTTTGCTCCCTCAGAGCAACCCGTTTTTCCTCCAGTCTCAAAGCTAGGCACCAGAAGCTATATTAACGGCTTTCCAAGAGCACACAGCATTCCATGATCTTACTGCCTCAACAACAACTTCTTGAGATTCATTAAATACTAAACATACATTTAGGCTCCTCTTTTTTTCAAAAAACAACAAACTTTTTCCAACTTTGTTTCAACTTAGCTTCTCCTGCCAGGGCTAGAACAGCCTAAGGACACCATATTGTATTGAGAGATCCAGAAACAATATCATATTCCCTCTCTGGCAATGGTATTCACATTGTGGTACAATAGATAGATAATCATCAAAGAACAAGATTTCCATTGCCCTTGTGTGCCCTCCCTTTCCCTGCTCTCTGCCCCTTCTGATCTTTTCCTGTATGAGGGTGGCGTGTCAACATCCTGGTTGCCAGGACCATCGGTCCTGCCCCAGGACATTTAGTCCATTTCCCCATTTGTCAGATTTATTTTCTAGCAATTTCCTCTCCAGTATACCCATAACAACCCACATCTTTGCCTTTGGCCTTACACTGCCTCCTCTCCGTTGCATATTTTTTTTCTTCTTCTCTGGCTATGTTTCCTTTTTTCCATTTCAAGCCAGAGGGCAAATGAGCAGTGACCTCTGTAGCTGGCACCAGGACCTCTCCTGTGGCTAGCGAGGAGCCAGCCCCTGCACGAGAGGCAGCCAAGTCCCTTTCCCAGAAGATATTCACCTCCTCACAGCAGTTCCTCTCTGCTGAGAAGTTGAACAGAGTCAAGTCACATTTAGATATTGATTAATCCTCTGTTTTTCTCTTTTCTTCTATGTGAATCTATGGCCTCTTTCTGTGAAGCATGGATTCTCTCAAGAGAATGAGGTGGCTATGAGACAGAGCTTTTTTGACATTTTTATCCCTAAAGTACAAACTACATCTAGAAGAAACCCATAAAAATTTCAGTTTATCGGATTTAAAAAAAAAAATAATTCGAAGCTTATTAAATTCCAGTGTCTGGGTGCTAGCAGAGATGTATCAGAAGTACCACAATAGTACAGCTGGTCAGTTAATTTCTTGCAAATAGTATTTGCTGTGAGATGTGTTGCTTTCAGCGAACAAGCGTTCAAATGTGCATGTTTCTGCTTTTCAGCTAGGTTGCCCTTGTGCTATTTATGAACCCAGGAAAAGCAGGAAGCACCCTAAATATCTATATATCTATATATCTATCTATATATATCTCTCTCATGGGATAATTTTTCCTTGTCATTAAGATTCAAGACTAAAATTGAAGGAGGCCAGGTCTGACTTGCATAGGTTTTGTTCAAACCTATTTGTGAAACCACTGTCACAAGCCTGCATTTACTCCCCTGCCCTACAAAACTATCTAATACTGCCCTACACCAAGTTACACAGCACACATTGTAAGTGGCATTTGCATTTGAACCTCTCAGGCTGTGTGTTTACTGGCCCTTGCAGGGCCTCAGTACATGCCCCAGGCAACAATGGCCACTGCCATTTACACTGTCTGTGGCTTCAGAAAGTGCAAATTCGGCACTGAATGAATTGAAACAAAGCAGCAAAACCGACTCCTTGTGTGTCCAACACTCCTAATGAAAAAAAAAAAAGTCATACATGAATAGGTTAGTTATGCTTTTGGTTTGGCATTCAGAGCCTGTATCACCCACAGGGCACTGATTCTGTTATGACCTTAATTGCCTTCAATCCCTTTTTGATTTAAATAGGAAATGGCGACAATTATCAAATTTCAAGGCTTCTGGCTCTCCCCAGTTTTGTTGTTGTTTTTAACATGCAGCAGGACCTTCTGTTTCAAGGTTAATTTTGGCTTCACCAAGTGAAAACAGGTCACAGTGACACACAGCGCTAGAGCTGTCCAGCTTCACGCAAACGAATTCTATGAATTGCCTGCATTATTCTAGCCCTGTTTTGCCTCTTTCCCCACAGAGTGTCACAATGTAGCCGCTTAGCACACGATAAATTCAGCAGCTATCGGGCCAAACAATTTTGCCTGTGGATTTTGCATGGCAAGCAGACACTTCTTCAAAACTGATTTTAGTTGATAAACACAGGCATGCCCGTTCAGTCCCTGTAAAAAGAGAGTGACGAATGGCACGTCTGAAGTGCCCGGTGCTGGCTTCCTGTCACAGGAATGCCACACTCCCCTTTGCTAGGACTGCGATAAGCCCAACTATGTTTAGTAGCTTTCCTCAGCAGGCTGTATATCAGAACAACCAAAGCTGCTGTGTGACACATTGGCTGTCCTGTCAGCACAAAAATGCTTTAACCTTTAGTTGGTCTTGCACATACTGTTAACATTAGAGCCACGCATAAATCTAGGTAATCTCAGGAAAATGGCGAGGTGAGAGGGAGGTTAAAAATTACTGTGAATTAAATCATGAATTGTTTTGAGGGAGCTGAGACACATAGATCTCACTGTTGTACTTTGGTAATGAGAAATTGAGTTCATGCTTCTACTGGTGTTGCTATAAAGTCCTGTGGGACTTACGGCTTCCAAGTTGTGGGAAACGAACTTTATCAGAACAGAGAACCCTGGAAACCAAATTAAAAGACAAAACAAGACAGGGACACTAGTTTTCTCTACAGAAAAGCTGTCCTAGAAAAGTAAGTTCCACACTAATAGTCACAGAAATACAAAGTCATTTGAAACAAAAGCACCCTAAGCTATCCAGCGAAACGCGTTTTCTTTAAAGCTGCAAGCACTGACACAGAAGTATAACTGGGATATGATCTGAAAGTTCAGGGTGATTTGCACTCAGAAATGTTCATACCTCTAGACTTGTCAGCTGTTGACATCTTATTATCAAGGTCCATACCTTGAATGAAAAAAAAAAACCAATCAACAATAGGAACTAAGATACAAACTGAAAAATAGCTGCAGTTCTTTCTTCTGTTGGTTAGAAGCAAGAGCTACCAGAAAATTTCAAATCATATTTGGTCAGCAAGTTCTATTTGACTTAAAGCTTGCAAAAAATTTAATAATGTTAAATAAAATCCTATTTTTTATAACCTAGATTAATTTTCAGAGTGCCTTGTTCTGATATCCATAGAGCTTAGATTTTTTCATTTTGAAATAAACCCTATTTCACATTTACTAAAGTAAAATACATTTTGGTAAAAACTGAAAAAGTATGAGGTGGCCTGAAACCCTTTTCCTCCAGATTGTGTTTCCAAAACTTTGGAGACCTTTGCCTCTGACACAATTCAGGATTTAACATAACAATGTATACAGTAGATTTTAAAAAGAAAAAAATTTTTGAAAAACTGTATTTACAATTACAGTTGTACAATTACAGTTGTACAATAACAAAATACTATGTATTTAATATTACAGCTTCTAAATACTGGGAAAAAAAAGAGAAGCCAAAGAACTTGGGGATTTCTCTTAAGGGAGACAATAAACAAGGAACAATAAGCAAAGGGACAATAAAAACCTAGTTGTCCAATATAATCAATCTTTCTGTGGTTAAAAAAAACAGAACATGGTGCCAGATTATGCTGATTGCCACTGGTATATGAATTTAAAAAATAAATTAAAAGCAAAATCCAGAATAAATTAAACAGTGGTATCTAGTGCTGCTCAGAGCAAATCAAAGACATAAGACTGAATCATGACTGGTAGAAAAGATGCAGATGTAGGATTAAGATAGTCTCAAATACTCTCTATCCTCCATTAACTTCTAAGAGAAAGATGCATGCAAAGCCAGCAGAAAGGTTCACATCCATGTGCCAACCAGAGATGCAGCACATAATTCATAAGTATTATGGGGAAAACATAACCCTCCCTCCCCTGAAATACAATTGCTGAGGAGCAATCAAAGTATAAGAGACAGACATCAAAGTGCTGGAGAGGAAAAAAAGAATACTGAACTCAGGCTGAAAATGAAACCGTATGTGATTACACACTGTAGTCAAGTAACAAGAATCATTATGCTGGTGTTTAAAGGCAAGAAAAAAAAAAAGAAAGGAAAAGCCTATGTCTAGGAATCAACCACTGACCTGGAAGACAGCCCTTTGATGATGATAATGCTGTTGTTACACTTCCATGCAGCATTAAACCCATAATTCATGAAGCTCAGGTGAGTTTCAGTTAGAACAATGCCAAGACAAGAGCAGGGCACACTTACAGTAATGGGCACATTGTAGAGGTGATGCAAGCAGGTCTGTCCCAAGCATTTCTTCAGCAAGAGGGGGAAAAGGTCACCAATAAAAGCCTATTTAAAATTTTGTGATAGCAAAGTTACGCTACCCAAATCAGCAACCACAGGATTTTGCCCAAGAAGACAGCAGAGCTATGTCAGGTCAAAATCCAATATCCCAGGCCTAGGCATCACATGCTAGCCAATATGGCCAAGGGTATCTGAGACACAACGAGCAGTTATATTTGAAGGGTGTGGGAGTAAGCAGGAGAGGTACAGAATTAAAAGGAACAGCATTTCTAACAGATGAAAGAGCAAAGATCTCACTGCAAACCATAGACTGTTTATCTCCTCATTACAGAGGACTAATCAGATTTTGAGGAACTTGACCTCACTGCAGTGCCTAGAATGAACACAGCAATGAAGCAGACTTGGTTTTGCACGCTGCTTTTTCAGAAAGCTGACTTTGGCTTCTACTCAATGGCCCAGGTATGGGAATTCAAGCATATCACATTTTACTATATCGGAGCAGTTAATTAATGAGGCTGAAAACAGATGTTGGATGACCTTCAACATAGTAAAGAAAGCTGCAAGGATGTATAGCAGCTACTCCTAAAAATCTACAGTTTGCATAGGGAAAGCTTTGCATCTAGGAACAGTAAAGCCATAGCTCCAGCATTACTAGAACTCACAACAGAGAAAGCGATAACCCAGAAACCCAAAGCCTATGGCAGCCATCAAGTGAAGGACCTCTTCAAACCACTACTACTTGAGTAAAATTATACACTGGAGAATAGTCCATGTGACATAGTGATTTACAGCTTTGCCATTCACTTCACATGACTGTTCTGTGACATTTGTAGGGATGCAATAAGGTACAGTGATCTTTTTGAGATGCAACCCACATATATACAAGCTCATCTGTGGCTTTTAAAGCTCACTTGCAGGCAGGAGAGGCAGTAGTGAGCTGCACCATTACAAACACAGAATCACCGTAAGCACTCTCTAAGATGTAGCTGCTCACAGGCGGGGGCAAATTTTGGGTTGTGCTCCTATGGAGCTACAATGAGGACACTTCTGGAGCAAAGCCTCTGGCAGTGGTAGAAACTATCTGGGTAGAGAGAGGCACATTTGAAACACACTGTGTTTATAAAGTCCATTTCTTACCAACTTTAATGCTATTTGACAAGTGCCCCCCCAGGTCCATCAGTGTGTTTGCCTCCACAAATATTTCTGCGAAGGTTTTAAAATAAATTCACATTCTGACCCCTTGGAATTTGCTAAGAGTGCTTTAGCAAAGAAACCAACAACGTTGCTGCATGACAATTACATTTTTTAAAAAGGGGCAAGAAGATCTGCAGAGCTGTGTTGATCCATTTCTTCTTTGACTGCAGTTTTTGGATTTTTGCCACTGAAACTGAAAAGGACCAGAACTCGGCCATTTGACTTCTGAACAGTCTACTTTAAGATTACCATCATTCCCGTCTCAATTTTGGTGCAGATGATAAACATCTCTCTTAAATCAGCACCCGATACTTCTCTTAAATCAGAAAGAAATTAATTCTTGCAAGTAGTACGCTTTCCCCTGAAAACAATGCATTTACAATTTACTTTGTTTCCTTTTTTTTTTCCTCTCAGTTAATCTTTTTCTTTCCTGCTCCCAAACCAACAGGCTGAGTTTTCCCCATGGGCTATTGATGGTATTAAAGTGGACTGTTCAGCAGCTGTGCCCTACTGCCTGCCCTATTGATTGGTTTCTCACATGGCTCTTAATAGGTTTATTGATATTTTGGATTCATTTTGTCCTGATTTTTGTCAATCTTCACATTTTCACAGTCAGGTTCCATTTTGCTTGAGGAATGTATGCAATTAGTCCAGATCTTAAAAGCCAAGTTCTTTTACTAACTATTTAGCCAGTGGCTTTATCTACCCAGCTTCTTCTCCTTTTCTAGTGTTTCTTTGGGTTTTTTTTGTTTTGGTTCATGTATTAAGGTAGAATCTGTGTATTACTTGCTGATTTCTGAATATAAGCAGCCCAGTAGCAAACTATCTCCAAACTAGTTTTTGTTCTTTTTGTGGATCTCAGTCTACCATTCTTGTTTGACAAATGTTTTAAAACTATTTTTATATTAGTTACACACTTTAACATCCATGAATTTTGAAATCCTTTGCTGGCATTAACTGACATAGCATTAATGTTGTTACAAAGTAATGGTGCTTTACTTCAGTCAAAGATTAGTTTCTTTGCCTTTAAGAAGAAAGGCTAGGAAATAAATCTATTTAAGTCTGAAGGGTTACTCATTTAAAAGTCTTACTGAAGAGCAGAAAACAGATCCAATGAAAATATTTGTCCCTAAGATTTCAGGGACTATTGAAATTGTGCAGCTTCTGGAACCTCATCAAAAGACAAAGTACTAAATGGGTTTACTGATCACTGACAAATATTGTTCATAAAATGTTTCCAAGTTTCTCACATGTTCATTATTTCCATTGATTTTTGGATAATTTTAGAAGATTATATGCTTATTTTCACTATTCATGTGGTGTTCTATCTGGCTTGATTTGAAAGAATTAAGATACTGTTTGTCTTAAAGTTTGTTTTCTCTATATAAGAATCAACCTCATTTATAAGCCTTATTTTCAGTTACTTTTATGACCTTTTTCCAGGATGCTACTTCAAGTAATATATTGCTTTACATTTTCCATACAACCTTGCTGTTTAGTTTTATGAGACTATACCTACTGTTCATTTACAAATTTATGGTAACAAGGTGCTTTGCAATATCGAAGTTTTTAAATCAGTATGAATGTCACTTGTAGATTAAAGCAAAACAAAACCAACTCTACCCTTCCACTATATTAAATGTCTACAAAAGGATATGTTACTTTAAATTCACTCAAGGAACAGGGGACACCACAACAGTGCACTATCAATGAGTAACCAAGACATAAGAATCATTTTCTCATGTTCTTAATACAATTTGTAATCAAATCTAATTTACAACAGACAAATAATAACCTGCCTTACTGCAGGCTTTGTTTGAAATTCTCTTGGTACTTCACAGATAGGTTAATTGCAAGAATTTGTAATTTTGAATACTGATGGAGCAAAATCCCCCATAAAGTTAATGGAAATTTTACCTCTGACTCGGTCAGATTTTCATACTAGTATCTGCAACATTTCAGGGTCTGAGGAAGAACCAAGAATTTTTTATTTATGGAAGATAATCTTGAGGAAACTAAAGGCTTTATAAATTGCACCATAGAGTCCTTAAACATATTTTTAAAAGCCCTACATTTAAGCAAGCTGATAAATTAGGGAAAGCATCAGCCTTTAGAATAGCACACAGAGGTTTTCCCTGGAAAATAAGAGATTTACAAGTGCCTATGTGCTCCTTCACTTAGTAGGAATTAATGCTGGGGTGCCTCTTATACTACAGTAGGCCGCAACAAACAAATCAGAGGCATAGTAATGTCAAGATCTTTTTATGTGGGATTTTTTTTTTAATCTTACAGCTTTTACAAATATTACTTCAGTACTTTTCAGATAAGTGTTTATGTATATAATCATATTATTTTCACTATCATCCTCCATGTTTCTTAGATAACTCTTCATCTGCTTTTAAAGTAAACAAATTCGTCAGCATAAGCACTGCTCAACATCTGGCATAACGAAACCCTAATTGTAAGTGAGGCCTCTGGGCTCTCTTGTAAAACAAATTAAAATATATTTGAGATTCTTCAGGTGTTCCTCAAACAGTAGAGGACAGTAATACAAAGTCTTTAAAGATAGATACATGTTTCTGGAAAATAGGTCCATCTATAAGCTACATTTATACATTGACTTGGTTTGATTTTTAGCCGAGTTGGAACCAAGACTGTGTCTGCCTTTTGTTTACACAGCAGGATTAAAACAGGAGGGTAAATGAGGGGTTCTTGGCTGGCTGAGGATTATAGAAATAACAGAAAGACCTCATAAAAACAGATAGCATCCTGCTTCATATTTGCAGCTCCCAAAAGCTAAAGTTTGGCAGGCACACACTGTGGTTAAAGCTTCCTTATTTGGGAAGAAAAAAGCAGTAATACTAAAAAGGTTGAGAGAGAAGCAGCATTCTCTGAAAAGACTCAAATTCAGATAAGCTAAAGTAGGCATATATTAACTCGGCAAGCATCAAACTGATGGTTTGATAACCACAACTTCCAATTGAAGAGTTTGGACCCTCTGAAATGTGTTTCCAGTCAATTTTTATTAGACAGCAATATTTAATATCTGAACACAGAGTGTTCAAGCTTCCTTCCCCTTTGAAGCCTGGAGTGTTATGGCTACACACAAGCAGGGAATTCGAGAACCTCCTGTTCCCTTTGGTCAGCAACATCTCGCTCACAAGCCAGGAAGGAGGCAGTGCCAGCCTCTGTTCAATAAGCAGCTGCATTTTTCTGGAAAGCTCTATGCTCTAAAAATGCACCAAATGTGCAAACAATAAAGGCCAGCTTTCAATCTGTGTCACACTGGAAAACTACCTGCCATTTAATAAAATCAGGTCCTTGGAGAAATCATAGCATTGAAAAGGGCCTCTAAAAAGTCATCTGGACTGTTTCTTTGTCATGAGGTAACATCGGTTATACCTATGTCATTCCTGACCAACAGTTGCTTAATCTGCTCTCAAAGGCCTCCCATGACAGACAGTCTGCAGGGCTGTCTACTCCAGTGATTCACCATCCTGTTAAGTTTCCTAAAGTCTAATCCAAGTTGTCTTTGCTGCAGTTTCAGCCCATAGGACTTATTGTCTTCCTATCCCACGCAAATGTGGGGAAAAGTCACCCTCTGTCATTGCAGTAGCCTTTTAATAGACAATGACTACATTGGTGATCCCAGCATTCTCTAGACTAAGCAGTTTCAACTCCTTTGACCTTTTTCTTTTTTGTAGCTCATGGTTTCTAGACTTGTGGTCATTTTTGTTGCCCTCGTCTGGAACCCCTTCAATGGGCCCAGTTCTACCTGAGGTGCAAACCCCCAAACACGACACGCTATTCTAGACAAGATGTTACCATGCTTAGCAGAACAGGGATATCTCTCCTGCCTTGCATGGTCTGTTATGGTCTCTTGCTGTTATGGCCCAGCATGAAAAGTCCCTTTTTGCAACAGCAGTTGCAAAAAAATAGTATTAATACAAACCAGTCCTTTTCAGACAGAAGGAACGGCATCGGAACTCAGATACAGACATTTGTATACAAACATATAGGTGCTACATTCTCACACTATCAGGAGACATCTGTACTAGAAATACTTCATATTCACTTTTCCAACCCAAGTCTTCCCAGTGGTCACAACCCACACCTATTAGCCAGCTGCAAGGATCCCACCCTGGGATCTGATCCAATCTATTCTAGTAGTAGCTCAAATAGTGTAAAAACTACATGGCATTACAATGAAGACAAGGCTTCCTTGCATGTGGGAGCCAACATTTTCAGGCACAACTCGTCTTTTGCATGGTTATATACGTATGAATATAGATCTTTTTTGGGTCAACTCAACTTTCTACATTTGAGACCTCTAATTGGGTTCCAGGTGGATTTTGTAAAATTCTCATCAGATGATTAAAAAAGAAAAACGCAAACCAAGTACATCTTTTCTGGTAAGAGCATCTTAGACATTAAAACCTAAGCTCAAATGGAAACTGAAGATAAAGATATTCCTGAAAATCCTCCCCACTGCAGATATTTCTGTAGCTGTCATGGGAATCATGGAATTTAGGAAGCTTGGAGAAAAAGATAGTGTATCATATTTAGACTATATTCTGTTGTGCTGAAGGGGATCTACAGGGATGCCAACGCCTTGTAGATCTCAGACACATTGCAAAATACTGTATCTTCACAATATAACCCTTGGCTTCTTATCTCCACATTTGCTTGCTGCAGCCCCACTATCTCTTTTTTGGTGTCTTCAGGAGATACAGGGAGGCTGAAAAGGATCAGCAAAGCTCTGGAAAATCTCTGAAGCTGGGAGACTGGGTAAGACAAATGGGGTTCTTGCAGCAGTTTATTTATGTAAGTTTGGCTGCTGGGACCAGCTTGTACACAAAGAAAACATGACCAGGAGTGACTTAAGCCTTGACTACTTTTTATATTCACATAGCATTCAAGCAAAGCTAGAACTTGAAGACTGATTTTTTCTTTTTTTTTCTAGAGCAAAAGATTTCCTGAAAAGACAAATAGGCCACAGAGTGTCCCTTTTGGAGTCCACAGTCCTTTTGGTTAAGCTGGACACGCTGAAGTAGCAGGTAGAGAGAAGAACCAGTTAAATCTGTCCTCAAATTCCAGTTAACTCAACCTGTGATTTTGGTTCAGCAAAAAACCCTCTAAGTGTTATTGTAGAAAACTGCAGCAACCAAAGAGAAATTTCGAACAGATTTTTTAAAGTGTTTCTAATGCATTTAATCTTTTCTTCCATAAAACTGGGAAGCATATTTCTTACACAGAGAAACAAGCATATGCATACAAATGTTTATATGTAACTTGAAGGAGAAAAGAAATGTATACTTCCCTAATTGTTTTCAAAAGCCACAAATGATCCTAAATGTCTTTATAAACAGATCTGACTGAATGCCTTCACAAGGTCAAAGTTCAGTTGTGTACTCTTGAGCTAATTTACTGTGTCATAAAACTTGAGATCAAAAAGTATTTAGAATGATAAAAGCAGAAGACTAGAAAGAATAGTAAGGATTACAGCTCATGATAAAGGAAATAGTAATGCATCAAATGGAAAAGTCCAGCATTTATTTATTTCTAAAGAGCCTGGAAGCAATTATTAAAGCTGAAGAGCTGTGCTTTTAATGAACATGGAAAATTATTATGTGTCAAAAAGATCCAAATCCATGATTTAAGGATATTAATTAAACCAATCACTTGATTAGAATTGCTTTAAGCAAAAGCCTAAGTAGAAAATATTTGAGAAAAGCAAATGTAGAATCTTTAAATTAAAAAAAAAAAAAAAAAGAGAAAAAAAGAAAAAAAAAGAGAAGTTGCACTGTGAAACATGCCTTACTAATAAAAAAATAAAACAGTAGAGGTCTGGAGAAGCTCCCGGCAGTGAGTTACATCATTTGCTGCAATGTTTGACTGAATTTCAAATGGACTTTGAGTGCAGAGTGTTCTTTGTATAACATTAGCAAGCCAATGGTGGGCTCCAAATAAAAGGAAAGGATTCATCATTTACCATCCCTTCTGCAGCTTTCTTTTCATTACAACAAAAGGCTGTTTCAATTAGAGCTGTGCAGATTCTCTTTGCTGAGTGTGGTTCAAAGCGGTTTTATGCAATGCCAGCATCTCCAGGGATTAGCTTCCCTGCAGGCCAAAGCTATCCCAGTGCTGGGACTGCGATTTGTTTGGGTCAAGCTGTGCTTGCCATCTCTCGCCTCGGCCCTCTTGAGAGTACTAGTTCTCAATGACGGGCCTGATCTGACCTCTTTCCAGTGAGTTAAACTCTGCAGCCTACCACCCTTCAGACTGGATCTTGAGGCTATTGTAGTACACCAGAAATGTGCCCCTTGGCAGCTCTTTTCACCCCTCTCCTGATGGGGCCCTGCAGTTCCACTAGACGTGTTTGGTTCTGTGGTTAGCCACACCCTTCTGTCTTCCACCTTCTCCATTTTCCAGCCACATTAACACAAGAGACCCAAATGCAATTGTCACCCTTCAGGTGCTTCGTAACAGAAAAGTTAAAGGGATCCTAACAGGTTCTCTTATATAGACAGACACGTTGACTCAAATATATCCAGCCTGTTTAGAAAAGCACATGTAGTACACCAAAGCTTTGTATACCCAATGATATCTCCTACAGCACAGACAAACCAGCTGACTCAGGCATGAAATGGATTGGAAGGGGGCAGGCAGACTGGAAGCGAATATGCAGAGATTTGAAACCATGAGTCTGTGCATTGTTAGCAGTCATCTTCATTCTTGGAATTAATTCAATATACTTGCTTCAGCCCAGGAGCTAAGACATGACACCAATAATATATTGCATTTCCTAACAGCTAGAAAGTATAAAATACTTTCAACAAATTGATTTAATGTCCGAGTCTCATTTGCAATTAAGTACAGTATTCTATAGCTGACTGGCAAAAATTAAATAGGTTCTAACCTAGACCGCAAACGCCTGTAAACGGCTAAGTACTCGGAGAGCAACAAGGTAGTAATTCTGCCCATTACTATTTAAATACAATAAACATAGCTGAAGGAAATGCACAAGACAGCAAGCTTTATCAGGGAGCTCACAACTATAAAGTAGGCACTAACAATTCCTGTTCAATACTGTGGATAATGCAGGCACCTCTAGACAGTATTTTCAAAAAATCAATTTACTTTGCCTTAAGTATGTTGGTCTGTAAATAGTAGAAAATATTATGACAGTAGAAAACATTATGACAAGCCTATTAGATTGTGTCAAGCTCCGACAACTGAATCTAATAGGCTGCAAGAGCCAACATTGTTTATATTCTTGTATATAATATCTTTTCCACCAAAACCAAACCTTCTTCACTTGCTATTGTTAATAAGTTAAAGTATTTAGCAAACTTTATTCCCAGCACCAAAGCCCAAACCAATGCATTCAAAGGTACACTCTGTTGTATAAGACTACTGAGACTATTTTCTTTGTTCACTTATTTTGGGATCTCGTAGCAAGCCCTATATTTAGGCTAAATCTTTCAGTCTTAAAAGCTTCCTCTGACCTTTGCCTGAGAAGGTCCAACATTATTTTCCTTAAGCATTTGAAATTGTTTGCAAAGGATGAGTAGAAGGCACCATTTTTGGAGATGAGCGATGTGCCTAAAACAATGACCTCCCCTGCCACATGCATTCCACAGAAAGATGCTTGTAACATCTCAAAAGAAAAAGGTGGCCCTAACTGTGGGAAGGAACTGGACTCACACCTCTGCTGGGGCAGCAGCTGCAGCATGCTGCACTCAAGAGTCCCAAGGAAATTTTTTTGTTTTTTGCTCTTCTAAAATACCTAGCAGCTCAAAGACAATTTCTAAAAATAATTTTCACTGTCTAGGACATTAAACCAAGAGCTGGGAAATAGTGGATTTACCATTACCTATATGTCCTTATACAAATATGTTATGATACTGTCTGATTAGAGAACTACACACAAATTTTCTCTGCGAGATGTTTGTCTCATGAGAGTAAGATTGATGCATAAAGTGGCAAATTGAGATATCAAAGACAGTTCTGAATTTGGAATTTCTGAACTTTTGAGGGCTCAGTTTGCAAACTAAGTAATATTTAAAAAAAAAATCTCACACTGCTGCTAATCTACAGTCTATAATATCATTTTAGTAACATTGGTGCCATTCCATTAGTGCAAAATTCAGTGCTAAGGAAGGCATGACTAACTATTTAATATATACTGTACATAATTAAAGACATAGGTTGATATTTATATGACTCCATGACTGAGCTCATGCAGCATTATCCTGGTTTAGATGTTATTTTCCCCCAAACATGGGCCTTACTGCTTAAAACAAAGGATGGGGATGTCCACAGATTGGCAGCATGGGGCATCTTTGCTAATAGTGTTAGCAAAATTGCTTGTGGAGGACATGGGAAATACTCACAAATAAGATTTCCACAGTTCCTTTGTAGGTCTTCTTTAGATATGGAGATATGCTAGTTTATCCTTCTTGCTTGTTTAGCTTTGGTTTTAGCAGGCAAGATGGGAACTATGGCGCTCATTCTGCGTGTATCAGCTGGAAGTGGGCTATAGCTTGGACCTAAGGGGGACTTGTCATGGAACTCTTGGAGTGTTCCTCAGCAAACCTTCCTGTTTGCCTCAGTACTTTATTCCACCCAGAACTAGGAGGTTAGAAATAAAAGGGGCCCATTGCAGAGCACACACACATACAGAGGAAACACTTTATTGTTAAAAAAAAAAAGTTGTTATAATGAGAAAGGAGCAATGTGTTTGCGAACTCTAAAACTCTAAGATACAGGTACTTTAAGACATACACTGAAATACAACACACAGAAAGCTATTCCCATTCCAGCAAAATGTTGCAGACAAACTATTAAATAGATACACTGAAGCTTAAAGAAAAGCAGTGACTAAAGCATCAAGGGAAGTTCTTTATGCCAGAGTCTTGCAATGGAAAGAGATTCTGAAGAAAACAAAGAGCTGAACTGAAAGAAAAATGAAGAGTTTAAGAATGGCACTTAAATTTGCTTGATCCTGACTCTTCTCAATTATACTCAGAATTAAGAGAGAATCACAATTCATACTCCCCCATACTAAATACAACTGAAAATATCCCGTTCCCCCATCTCTGGAAAATGACCAAGTCTTTCCCTTTAAAGGAGTAAAGACATTTAGGAAGAGACAGTCTTTCTTACACCAAAGTCCTAATTGAAAGAATATGGCATGACCTGAAGCAAAATGTTAATTAAAACCACTCTGCATTTCTTCTCCAACCAAAGTCCTTTTGTCTGACTTTTATAGATTAATTTGACACACTCCCTTCCTTTGCCTGGAAAGTTCTGGGGTTTTTTGTTTATACTGTACAAAGCATGAAATTATTGTCCTTAATGCTTTGTTCTTTCTAATTGCATGAAATTTAGCAACATTTTGAAACATATTTGTAAGATGATGAAGGCCAGAGTTGACATATGAAAAACATATGGGTATGTCCATTTGCACGCACAAAACCATACCCAGTATACATGAAAACTAGTACTGTAGTGGCTAATTGATATTTTGTCCTCAATGCACCTGTACTATCAATTAATACAATACACCTGCATGCTTCTGATGGAAAATCAGATGCAGAAGCACTACTTGTATAAACCCCTCCATCATCATCCAACAAAAATATGTTCCTCTACTTGCAACACACAAGAAAGTTAGCTTTATTTTGCAAGACTTTAAAGAAAACTCACTCTAAATTTAGTGTTCTAATACTATTCCTTTTCTCTCTCAGGCTATATAGCCTCTTTTCTCTTCTTTTCAATTGAAAATTGGGAGTCTGAAAGGATGTCACACCCCAACAGGCAATGCCACTGAAAATGAGATCCATTCTAATCCTGTATTCTTCTAACCTCTCAGGTTCAACAGAAGATTGCCGTTGTTTAGAGCATAGATCATTATCCCTTTACTTTCTGCCATCCAGAAAGCTTCCCTGTGTCGAATTTCAAGGGCACTTTTAAACAAGTCAGCAACAAAATCATCCAAAATGCATAAATCGCAAAGAGAGAATTCTTTCTTTTTTCTGGAGGGCAACAAGTTGGCGAGACTTGAACAGACCATTTTATACTCAACAAAATTTCTATGCCTTCCCTTTTAATACACTGCCCACCAAAAGAAACACAGGCTGAAAAGAACAAGAGAGTGAGGAATTAACCCCAAATTTCCAGGAATACAACAAAAACACAACAATAACAAAACTGAAAAATATTTGAGGAGGAAGGAATACGCTTTTGCACAATCTTATTAGATTTACTAGATTATCAAAGATATTTCTAAACATGAATTACATACCATGGAGAAAAATCAGATGGCTGAAGAAAGAGCACACACCTTGCCACTTCCATCCCCCCAGGAGGAAAAAAAAGTGCTTCTCCCATGATGCCCCTGAGCCGAGGTGACAGCCGTCACCTCCCAGGCAGTGCCTTCAGCTGCGCCAGGGGGAACGCAGTAGCTTAAATAAGAATCTGGTGGTAAATGAAATGTTCCTCTGTGGAGGAAAAAAGGGGGGCTGAGGGACGATCAAGGAATTACCATCTAGGAAAACCTTTACTTGGGGAGTTTAGAGTTTGGCTAATGGATTATCTTTAAAATACTTTCATATACTTAAATAGCTTTTAAATAAATGAAAGCCGTAAAACACTTATTGTGCTTACACTGCATAGCTGGAAATTGCACTAGTTTGCCTATTTTGAATAAAAATTACATGAACGGTTACCTCTGAGGAATTAATTTCTCAGGCTTAATCTAAATTGGTTAAAGTGGAGAAAATAGCTAAACTACTTGTGAATGTTTCGTCACACCATTCACTGTGAATTCTGGTTCATCTATAGTTTACAGCCATGATATAATAAAAAGAATCCAGACTAAAACATTTTCTTGGGCTATCTCCTGTTTTAAATTTTGGCTCAGAAAAATGAATAGAATTGAATTGAACATGTCCCTTATAATTTCTCCCCTCGTAACAATTCCAAAATCAGTCATAACAATTCCAAATCAAATAACATTCTAAAGTGCAGATATGTAATCAAATAGTTGAAATGTAAGTTAAGAATGGAAACAATTTTCATTTTACAAACTACATAAGGGAATTAATAATTAAGAAAGAGAAATGGAAATTTGTAATTATCTTTTTTTCTCTTCAGACTGAATAATTTCCAAGACCTAAATAGAATTTCTTACCATATTTACTTTCAGGTATTCCTTTCTTAAGGCTTCTATGTACATCTTAATTATGAGTTACTGTTAGTCTGGTTAAAGTATGCTTTATCCTTAGGCAAAATTTTTGGAGGCCTAATTTTTGGAGATAACTAGTACACAGAACACCTGTTGTAGTCATGAGAGAAAAGTTTCACAGAATCTCTGATAAGTCTAATTGATTTTTGGCCAGAGTGATGGTAACAATTAGGAAAGCATTTTATATATGTCAGTGATTTTACTCAGGGTGACCAAAAATACTCAGATTCCCTGCTCAGGACACATTCTGTCCTTCTTTTACATCCTTGAAGGCAAAAGCTTTATTGAAAATGGGACCATTAGCAATCTGCTTGTGACTGAACTTCACCTTTATTTTGCTGGGTTAACTGTTACAGCAGCTTTTTCCCTGTACATTCACAATATGTAGCACCAGGTCAGTTCTTTGCCTGCCCACCTTTTTCTTTACAAGTAAAGAGGGAGCTGGAGGGACAATCTTCTATTGTCCTGCAGTCAATCTCTTTCTCCCTCATTCCACAACTCCAAGAAGTGAAACATAATGAGAAAGCATAAAGATAAAAATGATTTAAAAGTGAGATACTGTTACAAAAAATATGGAGTAAATACAAATTATTTCCTAAACTATTAGTATTTTCATCTAACATAAAATTATGACAGTTTTTTACAAAACACATCTGCAAATTGTGCCATTTTCCCATAATTTATTTGCAACTAATCATTTCTAAATAACACACAGATTTTCTGTTCTGAGCCCGTGAAATGGCTGGAAAAACACTTTAATTTTTGGAAAGAAAACTCACCTTATAAAATTAAAAAGTTAATATATCTCTGGGGGCATGAATTGAGACAACACAACAAAGGCCAATTTATATACTATATGGAAGGTTATCTAGTGGAATAAACAAGTAATCCAACCAGTTACACTCAGCAAATTTAAGTGTGCAACAGAGGGATGCCAGACTGTACAGGAAGGCAACCCAAGAGTCAGCAAACAGCTCCCTGGAAGACCTTTAAATCTTTGTTAAATATCTCAGCTGAGCTCTGTATGCAGCTTGGGAAACTTTAAAATGGTCTTCTCCCCTCCTTGCTAAAGCCCCTGAACTTTAACACTGTGCAAGATGAAAAGGATCCTGGGCTCCAAAAAATGCCATCTGTGACATCTTAGAATATATGAATGGCCATACTATTTCTGATCAAGAGTCCACCTCACCCAGTATAATCTCTCAGCCTCCAAGCAGAAGCAGTTTAGGGCATTTTCTGAGCTTCCTGTGGTTTGCCTTCTCAGTTACCCCAATAGGTATCTCTTCCAAGTACCTGTTCAGTGTCCCTTAAAATCCGTGCTGTGGAAGTAAAAGGTATACATCTTTTGACAAGGAGTCCCACAGGTCTACTAGTTGCTTGTTTTATCTAGTCAAGCATTTGTATAAAGTATAGAAATCTCTTTAATGTGGGGCTCAGTATAGTACCTTGTCTGTAGGGCTGAAAGGCCAACAGACTGGCAAGAGCAGCTTCACCTTACGTACATCAGTGACTTAAAAATCTGTTCCTTCTTTCATGCTCTAATTGTCCCCTTCCAGTTGTGCTCTTCCATCCATTTGCTCTGTTGTGACACCATACCTTCAAACTCAACAAACATTAATCCAGCCCATCCTCTTCACTCTTGTCACAAAGTCACTTAAAAATTCATTTTGGTCTTTAATCTTTGAGGTTGCTTTTTTTCTTTTTCTTTCCTCCAAATCCCATATTTAGACCATTTCCAAATCCTGATGTTTTTCCCTCCAAAAATCTCCAGACCTCTACCCTGTATGACTGTAAAACCTAATACCCAAAGTGCCATGATTATCCAGCTTCATTGATGCAAATTCCTCTCATCTGGCTTTCTTAACATCAGTGCTGCTTGGTCCAGTACAAACAAAATAGAGCACAAAGATGCTAGGAAGGGAGAACAGATAAACCACAGGAGCCACAGGTAGATTTGGAGGTCAAACGTAAGGAAAACTCCTATTCAGCCCAGACACCCTGGGCTCTAGTGTATGGCCAGCCCAGATGGAGTCTTCAGGGATTGTTGCTGCCAAACTCCCATAGAGACTGTATAATAAGAAATTTTCAGAGGCTTGTGATACAGCCAAATTTAAGCAGATTCCTGACTTCAGGCTCTCCAGCTTCTGAAAAAGATGGCTATAAGATGTTTTTTTAACCATTGGTTAAACAATATGTTTTGACTTAAATTTGTTCTTTGCCTACTGAAACTTTCCCCAAAAACTCAGCCTAATGCTGATGCTAGCCATGGAGAATTCAGGTCCAGTTTTTTCAAGTTATATGCTATCATAAAAAAGGTCTCATAAAGGAATGTGTTAGGTAACTTTAATGACAGCCACCTCTGCCAGCTTCACCTATAACAACTTTTAACAATAACAAGAATCTTATCTTTTGTTTTCTTTTGAGAAAGGAACCTTTAATAAGGAACCTTTGTTTGTGTTGTGTGACATTCTACAAACAGTTCATGCAGGCACTTCCAGATTAACTGCAAGCCAAGGTTTCAATGCGAATCTTTTCTGATCTCCTGTTGCTAAACAGTTTCTAACTTAAAATAAAATCAGCAAGTTTGTTGTAAGTGCGTTTTTAACTGAGCCTCATTGGCTGCACGTACTTACTGAGGGCCCATAGAGTCATAGAATAGTTTGGGTTAGAAGGGACCTTTAAAGGTCATCTAGTCCAACACCCCTGCAATGAGCATGGACATCTTCAACTACATCAGGTCGCTCAGAGCCCAGTCCAACCTGACTTTGAATGTTTCCAAGGATGGGGCATTTACCACCAATCTGGGCAACCTGTTCCAGTGGTTCACCACTCTCATTGTAAAAAAAGTCTTCCTTATATCTAGTCTAAATCTAGCCTCTTTTAGTTTAAAACCATTATCCCTTGTCCTATCACAACAGGTCCTGCTAAAAAGTTTGTCCCCATCTTTCTCGTAAGCCCCCTTTAAGTACTGAAAGGCCACAACAAGGTCTCCGCGGAGCCTTCTCTTCTCCAGGCTGAATAACCCCAACTCTCTCAGCCTTTCTTCATAGGAGAAGTGTTCCATCCCTCTGATCATTCTTGTGGAATGACCTCCTCTGGACCCGCTCCAACAGGTCCATGTCTTCCCTGTGCTGAGGACTCCAGAGCTGGACGCAGTACTCCAGGTGGGGTCTCACCAGAGCAGAGTAGAGGGGCAGAATCACCTCTACTGGTGATTCTACACCTGCTGGCCACGCTGCTTCTGATGCAGCCCAGGATACGGTTGGCCCTCTGGGCTGCGAGCACGCATTGTCGCCTCATGTCCAGCTTTTCATCCACCAGTACCCCCAAGTCCTTCTCCACAGGGCTGCTCTCAATCCCTTCATCCCCCATCCTGTATTGATAACTGGGGGTTGCCCTGGTGCAGGTGCAGGACCCTGCACTTGGCCTTGTTGAACCCCATTGAGGTTCACATGGGCCCACTTCTCCAGCTTGTCCAGGTCCCTCTGGATGGCATCCTGTCCCTCAGGCATGTCAACCACACCACTCAGCTTGGTGTTGTCTGCAAACTTGCTGAGGATGCACTTGATCCCGCTGTCTGTGTCATTGATGAAGATATTCAACATAACCGGTCCCAGTCCAGACCCTAGAGGGACACCACTCGTCATTGATCTCCATCTGGACATTGAGCCATTGACCACTACTCTCTGGATGCGACTGTCCAACCAATTCCTCATCCACCGAACAGTCCATCCATCAATCCTTAGAACAGTATAGTATGGTAGTATCTGTTTTCCTCTAGTTTCCATAGGGAATCATGAACTCAAGAAATTTTAAACATTAAGAGAAGTATTGAAGGTACTTTGTTTAGGTTTTTTCCTCCTTTTGCAACAGATTCTAGGGGTGTGAAGCATTTCGCTTAGATACTGAGTATAATTATAACTAATCATTTCCTTCTTTCTCCTTGGAGCAACATTCATTGACTTCTCTTCATTTTAAGGAAGTTGGCTGACACAATTCAAATTTAATTACTCTTTCTGCATCATAAACCTGTGAGTGAATATGTCTCGTTTTCAAGTTTGGCTAGACAGCAGCAGTGTAATAAAGACCTTTCCACCCCTGGTGCAGCCTGCAGCTTTTGAAATCTTTCCTAGATGACAAAACAGCCTCTCCTACCATAGAACTTCATCATAACATCCTTATTAAATAAACACCTAATCCCTAAAAACCTGTAAACTAATAAACTGGCTGCCAATTATAATGACTTCTCCTGTCGGAATTGCTTGACGTGCAACCACTGCAAATAAATGGCAATGTTGATGGTGACTTTCAAATTAAGGTTTACTAGGCAAGGATGAGAATTGTCACAGTCATTCTAAATACATTGTAGTTTTTCTCCCACTGAGTAAAAATTTCCAGTCTCTGAATGGTTCTAGTAATCTAATTTGTATAATCAGTGGATACAAATATCCAGACAGCAAATTCTGACAGGGTTGCTTGTGCTGTATAAATTCACACCCTGGCTTACTATGCACTACTTCCCTGCCCGGATTCAAACTAATACAGCAGTATTAAAGAAGAACAGAATTCTTCTTTTAATTTTTACTTCTCAATAGCATCTCCAAATGGGAATTTCTATACTCTAATTCATCTTTGAATAGCCCTTAGCAACTGAGCAAAATACAGAGCTTTACAGTATTGGGGGAGTCACTTTCAGTACACCTCAAAAATACTCAGACTGTCTTCCAGAAGAAGGAGGCCAAGCAAAGACAAGGGGCATCTCTAGTCAGTCACATTTTCAAGCTGTTAGGAGGTAATTAAAATATTCTGATCATAGGCTGCCAAATCAAAAGCACTAACAGTTGCAACTCCCTTAGGAAAATACGTCAGAAGCAGAAGATTTCTCAGACAAGAGGCCAAGAGCAGCATTTGACAGATACACTCAGTCTGCAAGAGTCAGATGAAGGGAATTTTAAGAAACAGTTTATGCCCTGTAAAACTAACAACTCAGCCATGCTTTTCCTTCCAAGAGTTTTAACCCATGAACCCCAGTAGCTGTTCACCTCCTTCTTGCTCAAACTGAGATAGGTATCAGGCAGGTATCAAGCACGTGCCAACTGCAGTTTCTTTCAATGAGGGCTACAAGTGATCAGCACATCTCTGTTACTACAGATTTTGAGTTAAAACCCCAAAGTAAAGAAACAAGTGGTGGTAACATAAAAAATAAACAGACAACTTTAATGACAAATAAATTACCCCCCCAATACCTTAAAAAGAATAAAATTGGCAAAAATATTTCAAATAAAATTAGCACCATAAAATGAAGCAAAACCTGCATTTTAACTTCACTGCTCAGGAAGGGCCCAGTTTTGAGCTGGACCTATTTTATACATCACATTTATTTCTTAAACGAGTGAATATTGCATCCACTTTTTCTAGGAAATTCTAAGCAGGAGTGCAACAGGGTTGGATAAAGGATCGATCTTGTTCAAGTTCTGTTGCACCAGTGAAGGGTGTGGCTATTAGCACTGGTTAGTTCAGCTTTCACATACCATGAACCTTTTAACAGAATCATATTTAACATAAAAGCACCATGATCCTTATTGGGATACCACCAAAGAAGTAGCAGGCACCAGGGGTGCAGTTGTTACAACGTGCTTGTGAGGACAGATAACCCATTGACATTTAATTATAATGCTTTGAATCAAGGCTGGCTGACTGACTGAGAATATAAACCGAGTCCTAAAACATCACAAAAACTCTGTTGGCTGACAGCATTCAGGGTTCTTATTTTGTTGGGTTTTTTTAAACTAACCTGAACAACATGTCAGAGAATTCTCCAGTTACCTACTTAAACAGGCAACATTCAGAAGAAGTTGTACAACACCACACACAGAATTCACCTTCATTGCTTATTTAAAACAGGAACTCAGAAGAAACTGCTTTTAATCAGTCAAGATAGAGCTCTGAGAGAGCACCACTGAAATAGAAAAAGGCAAAATAGAGTGTATTTGCATATATCACATGAAATTAGGCTGTGTTGCAGCATGTAGTGTATGCGTACTCATTGAATGTCAGCTGAGTTACATTTTTCTCAAGGTGACACTGGTGCTTGCCTTACCAAATTTGATACAACTGACAGGTGTTTTCATGTAAGGGGGATCTATCCCTCCCATCACCGTGTCAAGCTGAGTGAAGGCAAACTCCAGCACACTCCTTCCTCAAGTGATGAGGTGGTTTCGGAGTCATTAAAAGTCACAAAGTTACACTGCAGCAATGTGTGTTATGCATACTAGATGAACTCAGCCAAGGCTGTCTTCCTTGGGTCTGGTGAAGCATCCAGCTCCCAGCCCTCTCAGCTCCCATGCAGACCCAGCCCTGGAACCTGGGTAAACTCTGGGCTTGGTTTTTTTAATATACCTCTCACATTTTCTTGAGAACTGTGAATATCACTTTGGCCAGTCTCACTGCTTCTTGCTTTCTCATTAGACAAGTATCTAACAGCTCTTTTTTACCCAACATATTCCCAAACATAAGAGAGTGATCAATGCTATCCTGGTGTCAGCTTTCCCTGCAGCTGTGTCCATAATGATATTGTCTTTCCTAGCGACAGTGGTAAACAACTTAAAAGGAAAAATACACTTCTTATAAAACACCTTATCTAAGATTTTAATTTTTCACAGCGGAAGACTGACATGTATCATGGGCATGCTTACAGAGTACCACAGAACATATGAAAGCAAAATTATTGTAAAACATTTTTAGGAAATAAAAATAATCCAAAATACAACTCATTTTAAAAGAGCTCTGGAGAGATGCTATTACTGGTCTTCGGTTCAGTCATATAATCTTACTGGGCTGAAACTTTTGGCTTGAATTTAAGTTCCTTAGTGTTATTATGTGATGATGGTAAGGATGATTGAGAATTCCAGCTAGATAGAATCTTGCCATTTCCTGTGCCTAGTGAGGTGTTCCTTAATTGGATTACATCGTAAAGTGCAGATTCTAAACTAATGGAGCAAATTTATTTCCCTTTAAATAGCTATTTGTTTAACAACTTTGCTTGGTTTTAGGTTTAAGGCAGCATAAGTCTACACAATAATAGTAATATTAATTAAGGTACGCTTAACAAAACATTAAAGCCAAGCAAAGTGTCAAACCATGGACTCAAGGGGGATTCCAAATATTATAGTATCTCCATTCTACATGGAAAAAAGGAAAATTAATATTACCAAATTTCATGTTATTTTTAAGTATCAGATTTATTTTTAAGGCTCAGATTTTTTAGTGAAAGTGGATATATAAAATATTTATATATCCATATAGTGGTGGATGACAGATACCTTTACTGATAGACGATCCTGATTCCAGGGTTTTCATCTGTTGGCTCTATCTTGTAAAAACAGTAGCTTTAAAATCTGTGTTCTCTAACTTTTAAGAAAAATAGAAAAACCACACAAAATATCTTAGTGCTCCTAAACTATTTGAGCAATAAAACCTAAGGACACATAAGCAATGTAAATTCTACCTATAATGAACTATAAGACACTTTTTTTTGGCAAAGTATGTACTTGGGGTCTTTTCTGATTTTTGTAGTTTTAGAAACATTTTCCTCTGCTGATACTGATAAGATTCACACTACCAAGAAAAATGATAGGGCTATACTCAGAAGCAGAGATACCAATTAAACTTCATGTTACCACATATTCAAAACAAAAAAAATGCAAAAAAGGTTAATTGCTCCATATAGTTATCTAATTTCTTTCAAATGAAGATTTTTATATATATATATATATATATATACACACTCTGGAAAATAATCTCAATAAACTTCTAAAATGGATTAGTAGAATCACATTAAACTGCCCTGCACATATGTGTTTATCCTAATTAATTATGGAAGTTAATTATGATAAACTGAATAAAGCTATTTTATTTCTGAATAAGAATATGTACACTATACTTGAATGTCACCGAGTTAATCTCCTTTATTGTGTCTTGTTTTCTTTAAGAAAATATTTGGGTTAAAAAAAAATTATAAAATGAAGCATGTGATTTTTAAAATAAACTGTCTTTTGAATAACACATTTTCAATTAACATACCCTAAGCTAAAGCACACAGTTTAAGAATGTTGAGTTGAAGTCTTGATAAATCTCTATTTGAATTTGTCTGTATACCTCAGATGGTCTTAATTAATACGCTATTTGTTGATGTGTAAGATGTTAAATTATTCTGTTAACCAGAAAAAAGGACATTTTATTGTGCATTTGCAAATGTCAACTTTTAAAATAATGAACCCATATTGCGGCATTTCAGCTTGTTTTTCACTCCAGTTTGAGAACGATGAAACAATCCTACTTCAAGATTTATAACAACAGCTGTGTGAGTTACGAAAGCACAGAAGTATCATTTGGAGTACATGAAGACTGTAACTTTGCCTCACTCTAACTTCAAAACAGCTGAGCATAATTTGCTTAAATTTTTCTGAAGATTGGACATTGTAGCTGAGGCCAGGCACAGAAAGTGTCAGGCAAAAATTTATCTCAGAAACTTATGAGCAGATATATCACTCAGTTAGATTGAATAAGTTAGAAAGACTTCAGTGTTCATGACAAACTGATAATGCAGCTGGATTTTAATGGAAATTTCAAAGGTAAAAATCACATAATATTATACAGAAAGATAATTTGCTACACCATGACTCCACCATCTGGAAGGAGTCATGTTACACCAGCTTCTCCTGTCTTTTCTTTTTTTCATCAGAGAAATATCAAATCATTTTGACATCATTCTTACATCAGGACAAACAAAAAAAGCATTTATTGTGTTCTTCCATTTGGCAATGGTTGGTGTAATTTAATGTGCTTCATGAGATTGCATATTCATGAAGACTCACAACCTTCAGCATTTGTACCCCATCCTAGAAATACCTCCTGATTTATTCCACTGAACACCTTTGTTCCTGCACTGAATTCTACTTTCTCCTATGTCAAGGTGCACATCATACTGTAAGAGCAAGATTATTTGAAATCAATAATGAAGCAATGTCTAGTCAATAGCTAAAAGCATAAAACCAAAGAAAAGAACCACTATAGTCAAAGAACAATGTGAGTGGGTGGTAGAAAAGCAGTCAAACTGTTTAGTTCTGGGGTCGGGACCAGCAGGTAGGATGCAAATAAGAGAAGGGAATAAAAGGTGCAGAGTGTCCATCTTCATGGCTGATGTGAAAGGAAACAGGCCTAAAATGAAACAAAGATAAAACCCAGTCATCCCTTATGGTAGCAGGGAGAATTCCACTTTCTATTATCCAATTGATATTGGGAATCAATGCAAAATACCACCATGAATATACAAATCAGCTCTAGCTTATGCATCTTTCCAGCTTTGTTAATGTTAATGGAGTAAACATGGCAATTGGACATAGATGTTTTTGTTGTATTAAGCATTTGTTTTTTAAAATACTTTCATACTAGAAAATAGCAAATGTCATACAGTAATTGATTCAGCAAATGCAGCTTTTTGTCCTGTGAGTAGCATGAACAATTACTGATTTTCTTAATTCTATAATGATTGCTTTCACAATGATGTCTACCAACTCTTGATTTATAATTTATCAACAACTAAACAAGAGGCTTTCAAATTTGTGCTACATTGGTTAGATTGGATGCAAACCACATGGTAGTGTTACGATTTACTTATTAAGTGACTAACTCCTGCAGTCAGGTTTCTCATAGAAATACTAGTTACTGATGAATTCAAAATTCATTTTCCACAATAATTCACTGAACTTACAGTTTATTTGTCCCATGAATGTTCCTGACAGTAAGTGTCTAGACAATTTCAGAAAAGCAAAAGAAGAGAGAGTGGAGACACAGCTAACCAGCATTTGGTTCTTTACTTCAGAGAGTCTTTCAGAAATACTTTTTGCCTGTAATCAGAGCTGCCAACACTCATGTTTCCATCAAGATTTATAAAATTCCTCCCACAAACACCACAGCTCTTGAAATCAAATGCATACCCAGGAACATCCTCTTTCATTTAAAATGAAAGTCCTCTTCAGCAAACTGAAGTTCAAAACCAAAAGACAAACAATAATAAAAGATGTCTTATCTTTAAACATCTTATGAAGTTAAGCCAAACTGCATATTTTAATGAGGAGGGGTAAAGGTATTACTCTTCTGCAAGATCATGGTTGTCACAGTTGTGATTGGGATAGCCATACATTAGAACTCAGGTAAACCAAAAGTATGTAAGCACATCTTAAAACCAGCTGCAGCTGCAGTAGAAGCAGGAATCAATTAAAAACTCTACAAATTATTTATATTAACCTGACATGCTAAAAATTATTGAATTGCAAAAGTCATGGGTGGTAAATGGGGAAACCACAAGATAATGAAAAATAAGGGAATAAGATGTACAAAATGAACAAACTGCACGGATTTATGAGAACAAAGCGACCATTTACCAGAAGTTAGATGTGCAAGTTAAAGCAGATTACAGTCATCCTCAGCAATTGGCACTTAAATAGCAAAAACTTCCAGGTCTTCTGTATCTTGGCCATAAGAAAGACACCCTTTACCTAAGAAATAATTAATTCAATATAAGAAACACAGATGTGTTTGTCCTCTGTATAAGCCATGCCTGCTTTTGTTTGTAACTATTTCCTGAACAATGCCTTTCCTGTTCCATTTTCTGGGTTCTGAAATAAAGTCCATATTTGTGTCTGACTTGTCCCAGTTTGGCTTTTATTTGATAGAGTACAAACCAACAGCAGGATCAGAGTTTGATACGTTATTTGGATTGGGTTCCTATCTTAGACTGCAAACTCAGAATCATCAATATTGTCTAAAGATCTTGCACAACACTTGCTCTTTCTTTTGGAGTTAAAATACTTCTGCTCTTGCCAAGTAAGACTCCAGATTGCAATATGCCTGATCTCCTATGAGTCCGCATCAGTGTGCTAGCTTGTAGGACATAAATGAACATTACCTATTGACATGTACAAATTTAGAGACCTTCATAGTATGAAAATTCTTTCTGCACACTTTGGCCCAGATTCCAGCTCTCAGTTGGAAAGGTGCAGCTTGTCTCGTGTTTTAAATTCTTCAGTGGCATGAAGTCACCATTCCAAGCTGAAGCAGCCCCTGCCAATTTCAGTTCAGCTGCAGCCCGTAGGGAGAAGGCTATTCTAGGATGAAGTATTCCTAAGTGATATGAATCCACTAGCTAAGAAAAACAGGGCTATGGTGTTTTCTTTGCATTGTATACAAGTACTACACGTGTAACCAAACCTAAATTTCTGGAAGGCTCCTCAAAGTAGCAAAGATATTAATCTAATCTATGTGGGGATGCTCCTTACTTTATCCACAAATAAATTGTGTTAGCCAAGTGTTTTTATCAGTCACCAAAAGATTAAAAGACTAGGACAATAATTCTAGGATAGAAAAACATACCGTGACTTCAGCCTTTGAGAAAGCATTAACCTCCACCAACTGAACTTTTTGCCTCTCAAAATCAAGAAAAACATCACATCATGTACTTAAATATGACATGTTTAAGAAATTAAAAAAGAGAAAAACACCTAAGATTGTTATCTGAGTCTTACGTGAAGTTCAAAAATACTATCTAATCAATGGTTTTCAGAATAAGATCAAGATTAGGGTTAGATACAAGTTAATCTACCACTTGCTAAGCTAAATAAAAAGCTAAGTACTTAAACAAACACTAAAGGAAGAACAGAACTGCTTTGCAGGTGATATTATGCCATTGCACTCTTGCAAAAAATGGCCTGATGTAATACTACAAGGTCTTTAAACAAAGAGGAATAACCTGAAGGTAAGTAGCCATATATCTCCTCTCAAACTAATAGACTAATTAAAGACTTGTTTCACAGAACTGTGTTTTTCTTTCTTAATTTCAGATTCTTATTATTCAGAAACACATGGGCTTATATCAGAGCATGTACTGGCCTGAGTTATATTCCCAGCTGTGTCTGCTGGAGATCAACCAAATTACTGTCCCCATGTAACCACTTTTTCTTCTTATCTTATTCTACCTTACCTATTTAAACTGTGAGATCTTCCTTGCAATGACTCCCACTCCTCCAATGGGTTTGTAGAGCAGCACACAACAGGGTCTGAACCTAATTTGAGTATCCTATAGTAGCATACTAAACATGTTTTAAAAGCACTTCAAACAATGCATCTTAGAAAAAATCCAAAAGGCAGAAAAGATATAGATGAATATTTATAATAAATACAGAAAGCTCCTTAGGAGACCTGGTGAAACACTGTGCTTGTTCATTTCAAAGGGCTCAGAGCAAGCTGATTTGATTCACAATTTCAAATTGTTCAGCACTCGCAGTGGTACTGCTTTGTCTAATAATTCCAAAAGCTGCTTATTAGTCCAGCTTTGTACTGAAATGTCAGAGCTCTTCTTGTAGAAGTATGTGCATGAGCACAGAAGAAAAACCCTGGACCATTTTAGGAAGCTGGATGACGATTGCTGCAGTATAGAAAGCCTTCTAAAAACAAAACAAAACAAAAGAGAAAGCTTAGAATTTAGCCACAACCGAGAGATCACAGCAGATTTGTAAACAATACTTAAAAACACGATGAAAATTTTTTTCATTTTTTAAACATTTCAGGCACTATAAAAATGCATATCCAATATTTTGCTGCTATGACCTTCTCAGCCATCTGTCAATGCACATATCCTCACAAAGACAGAAAATGGCACATTGAAGAGATCGGTTATTATTTCAAGCTTTCAGCCAAGGGTGAGACTCCTCATGGCTCCATTGTTTCCATGGTCATAAATAACATAAAATCATATAATAAGAAAAACTATTACAAGTGTATGTTTCTCAACAAATGCTAACATGACTATATTAGGTACTGGGCTACACAGCACTACTTGGCGACACTGTTTATAGGTGTTAGTTAATATGATAAACAATTGAGATGTGATTTTATTTTTTTTTTGTTAGTTTGTGAAATGGAAAAGGTATAAATTGGTTAAATCTGTGGTGAAAAAGCGAGATGGTTACAAAAAGCCTTAAATACTTTTAAAACAACTTTTTAACCTCTAAGTAAATCTTTAACCACAATAACTATTTTATTTTCCATTTATAGGGATTATTGAAAATGAGGTTTACAAGAAATCCTAAATTAAGTGAACAGTAAAATTACCACTGGGCTGATGTCTTCTGCAGTATCACCAGTAACAATACGCAACAAGAACTTATTAGTTAATTTTTATTGCACTGTGGATTTTTCACCAGGGGTTTGTAAAGTCACTGTTTTTCTCTTCTATGGCTCTGCTATGACCCCAAAAAAGTTCAAAGAAAGATTCAGACATCATGGATAAAATTTTTGGTTGTCTTTAAATCTCAATTTCAAAAATTAACTCAGCCCACATTTTTAGAAGAATTAATGGAAAGTACCAAAATCTTTAGAGATCTGGCCTTTATTTTCTTCAAAATCTCAGTCTCATTGAATGTCTTAAGTAATTCTGATATTTTTTCCCCAGAAAAACCTCAGTATATTTGGCTGAGATGCTCAGTGATACGCCAGTAAAGAAATAATAGAATTTTAAGTATTATACCTAAACTATTTTGGTCTTCAAAACTGTTCTTTGTATATTAGCAGTCTTTTTATATTCATTTTAGCTAAACCTACCATCATCAGTTAACAGTTAAAATAGAATTAGCGAAGACAGTGATGAATGCATATGGGCATAAAGACATAACTTGGGAGAAGATTATACTTATTAGCAATCAGGAGTAAAACATGAGAGAATAGTGTCTTTCTCATTCTCTCTCTTACTAAATCCTCATCTGCAAAATGCCTCAATAATTCAGATACAACTTCTTCACCCTAACCTTCTTTTAGGCAAAGATTATTTGAACTAGGATATGGGCTTTTACAAGCTATGACCAATCACTCACTTTTTTTTAATATACAGAGTTATACCAAACCTGGCTTAATTTGCATAATGCTAATTTTTTTTTCCCAAATTCTTGCTTTCAGAGGAGGAGCTAAAAGGTAGGAAAAGAAACAGCTGGATACAAGAGTATCAGAAACAGGAACAAAATTCAGTTTTGCCGACAGTATATTAATAATTTCAAAGGAGTAATAAAGAGCTTGAAAAGAGTATGAAAGTGACCTTCTGACATGATAAAAAGGTAGCCAGGTTCTGGGAGAAGGGTGCACTGCTCTGTGCAGCAAGACAGTGCTTTTTCTTTTCTCATCACAGCTCTCCAGTCACAAGCCTCCTTAGGCCTGCAGCAAAATGCTTCTTGGAGCTTGTTTCTCACTGAATTGGATACAAGTGTTTTCATAAGCTAAATTTGCTTTGTTCTCTGTGCAGTTCTAAAGTTGCTGGTCCTATTGCCAGTAAAACAAAATATAATGAAAGCTCTCTAGAGACTTTAGAGAGCTGGAGGCTCCACAGAGAAAGAAGGAAGCACTGTTGTTGTTTTACAGAAAGAAACACAGTGGTATGGAGAATGAAGTGACTTCTCAAAAAGCACTTAGCTAGTGGTAAAACTAGAAATACAATGAAGTAAATACCCATGTAGAACAACTGTAGAAAAAAGAGTAAAATAGAGACAAGGATAATCTCTTCCCCCCTCACCCCCCTTTATAAAATAACATCCACTTCTAAAATCTTTAAATACTATAGGGATGTTTGGGGAAATCTGAAGCACAAATTCAATCCCTTCAGTAACTCATCACTCTTATGGTAGCTCTGCCAGTTCAGTTCACTCCTAACCTACTGCATTCCTAACATGATGTTGAACTGGCTATTGTAGCAGTCTAAACAAAAAGTTCTTCCAGTCGCCTTCCTTGGCTTACGGCCCCATCATTTATTATGCTATAGCAAGCAGCGTTAGGAAGGTAAACAGCTCAACTTAATTCTGTCTTGTTTACATTGGCCCTTGAAATGGGCAACATTTAAAAATTCAGCACTTAGTACTTAATGAAATATTTTATTCTATGGTTTGACCCTTATCTCTACAAACTTCTTTATTTATAGAGAGAGCTGCAAACTTAGAAGAGGGAAGATGTTTTCTAAGGGCTAACATAGGATTCTCACAGAAAGATGGCAGTAAGTTTGGCTGACAAATCAACGTCTAGTAGGCCTGACATGCCAGACTGACTATTTGAATGGGCCCACAAAATTACATGTCAACTGACTCCCAAAGGGCCTTCCCAAGAAGAGACAGCTCAGCCATTCAAAACATGGCATTCCCAGTTCCCAGGCACTTTCTCCCATATGTGCTGGAAGTGTCATGTGTTTAGAATCAACAGCTGAATTTTTGGTACAATGAAGACTCATCTGTTTGCAAGCCAGAGCCAGGAAATACATTTTGTCTTCTCCGTGCCCAAAGGGGTTAGATGGTTTGCCACAGCAAAGACTTGTCTAGCCTGGAGTTGTCTGGGCCAAGAAGGAAATTCAGCAAACAAGAAGGAAATGTCAAGGTAGAAGAGTAGGAGGACTGGTTTGTGAATGTCAGTGTCTCGCAGGGCTTGTGGTTCCACTTGGCTGACTTCAGCTCTCAGGAGAAGAGGGGTCGGGGGCATTGGCAGTGAAGGCTGGATTCCAGAAGGAGGATTACAATTTACCTCCCAACTAGACTGGATAGTGGCCAATGCAGTGCTGCATCAGACTCTTTCATGTTGAGGAGACCATGGGAGAATAATCCTGAATTTTCTGAGTTTTAAAATTGAACTGCAGCCACAGAGATTTTTTGTGTTTCATTTCACATTGTTTCCCAGAGTCAATACGTAGTCATAGAATAATACAGGTTGGAACAGAACTCTGGATGTTAACTGGTAAAACCCATATGAAGTCCCACATGAAGTTCTGGCACAAGAAATGCTTCTCCAGCTTGCTGCTTCCTTTGACAGACCCTTTGCAGCCCCAATCCAACTGCAGCTCTAGGCTCTGTCTCTCTACCAACCCCAACCCTAACCCTCAGCAATGACTGAGCCATACAGGAAGCCTCATAGCGCTCCCCCACATGAAGAATTTCTGAAAGGAGAAATCTACTTGCAGACTGCCAATGTCTTTGGCAGGACCTTTACACCCCCACTTCACCTACAGCTCTACACTTGGTCTCTTGCCTAAGCCCAGCCCTAGGCCCATACATGTGTTGAGCCTTAGCCCAAGTTCCACGACCTAGTCCTGCATGAAGAAGTTCTTAGGGCACGACTTTTTTGGCAGCCTCTCCCCTCCTTTGGCAGCCCATTTACAGCCTCAGTCTACCTGCAGCCCTTAGCTTTGTCTCTCCTCAGTTCACCACCCTAATCCTAGGCATTGGCATGGACTAAACCTTAGGTCAAGCCACAGCTTAGTCCCACATGAAGAAGTCCTCAGTGGACAACGTTTTTGGCATCCCCGCTCCAAATGATGCCATAAGCTTAGTCTCTCTGCCGTCCTCAGTCCTAAGCATAATCCTTGACCTTAGGTCAAGGTATGGGCTGAGCCTTAGGCGAAGGTCCCCATCCCTGCCGCACATGATGAATTTCTGCAGGCAGAAGTCTTTCTGCAGCCTGTCCTTTCCTTTGGAAGCTTTACTGCAGTCCCACTCCAACTGGAATGCTAAGCTTTGTTTCCCTCCCATCCTTAATCCTAACCCTAGCATTTAGCATCAGCTTAGTTTTAGCCTAAGATGCCCATCTCCAGACTAGTCCCACATGAAGAAGTTTTCAGGAGATGACTCTTTGGCAGCATCACCCTTCCTTTTGTAGTCCTTTACTACTTGAAGCAGGACCATATACACACTCTTCAAATTTACTTCAACCACCGTTTGAAATGAACTTGATATGATATTTTAAGAAAGTGTAACCAATCCTGTATTGCCATTCATAATATATCAGGCTATTAATCCCACATTTGCTTAGTGGATTTGCAAAGTTCCAAGGAGGTTACTATATCGTTATTAGTCCCTTAAATACCAGCTTTTGCTTAAATAGCGTCTACACAGTCTAGGAGAATGCTGTTAGTCATTATCTTTTCAATAAATGGTGCTTTTGTCAGAACTAAGTTTTTTTCCTGAACGTCAAGATATTCAAGGCCACTAGGTTATATTTTTTTCACTCATCCTTATTCTTTCTAACTTTTGGTAGAAATGGATGTCTAGACAATAATGTGATTATAATCATCATCATAATTAGTCAAAGCTTTTACTCTTTAAATAGTTGTGAAATATAATAGATGCTCTTTTGGTATAAAATCAGCTCAGCTCAAGTGAAGCCAATGAAGTTATAAACATATGCCAGCTGAGGAACTGACATATTGTTAAAATGTTATGCAGCATTTCACGAAATATAGGTAATAATCTGTTACAAAGGCACTTCAAGATTCATTTATCGGGGGATGCAGAGCCCTTTTGCATCTATGGATGAAAGAGGTTATACAGTAGGACGATTAAATTTCATTCTGTATTTTGTCTCAGTTTTGTTAAACATTACCATTTTTTAGAGTTTAAACTAATTGCTCTATACCAAAGTCTATGTTTGATAGTAATTAGCCTAGACTGTCAAATCTAGTTTAATTTCCAAGAAGGCTGGTACACCCAGAATCACTAGGCTAGGTCCCACTAGATGGGACCCACTAGGTCCCACTAGCAATCACTAGATGACTAGGTCCCATCTGACTTCTTAGGATGCAATTCCACAGACACTTCAAACAATTTAATTCCAGGCTCCCAGCTCCCAATCTTCCCTGACCTCCAGCCACAGGTTCCCCACTCTCACCCCTGCACTAGCATTGACATTCAGTCAATAGCAAGGAGAACCGATTCAGATTGACCAGTGAGGAAAATCTTGTTCATCTTGGTGACGAATTGTGCTGAAGAAAATAAAATTTAAAATATTCAATGATCTGAAGAGAACGGCATACTTTTAAAGAAAAACTTAGCAGGTGTTTTTTCATTTAACAAGAATAAAGTATTTTCCCCTTCAAGATGAAAAAAGTCTCTGAAAATATCCAAGCCCATTCTAGTTGAAATGAAAAATTAAAATAAATCAAACAAAATAGCCTCAGGTAGTTAGTTAACACGTACAATTTTATCCCAAAGAATTTTCAAGTTCAGCAAATTTATAAACAGTTTGAAACAGTTTAATTTAAGAAGAAATGTCAAGCAACCTGGACAGTCAGCAGTACGAGCAGTAGTACCAGCACTGTTCTTCAGGTTTTCATTTTTGGACTGAACATGAATGTACTTTGTGAGAACCATCATGTGAATTTCTTGATTTTTGTATATGGACCCTACTACAACCACATCTGAACTGAATTATTTTTACCTTGTTTACAGTTGCGCAAAGACAACAATCTCAAATCCATTTTACTACTGCCTTTACTTTGTAAAATCAATAATTAAAGGGAAGAGGCATCATTATCTTGCCTAGTGAAAAACTGTTTCTTAGTGGAAATTGTTTTGACCTTTCTCCAGTATACTGCAGCATGTCATATTTATATTCATTATTATATTCAACATTATTGTTGAGATCAGGACAATAATCCATCTGCAAGGAAGAGAGTAAAGATTACTGTTTGCTGAAGGAATTTAAGAAGCCACACAATCCGTTCTTCCAAATTTCTCTGGAAGTCTCCTTGACAGGTGTTGGAGATAGTTGTTTTTACCTTCAAAGGGAGAAACAAAGGTGCTTATTTTCTGTAACGATATTAATCTAAAAATGTCAAAGACATCTGTGTGCATTGTAACAGGCGTACCTCCATGGTCAGTGGTCCCATGATTCAGAGAGTTAACCTTCATAGGTTGAAGGCAGACCTTGTGGATGGTTTGGAGGTCACACTTGAGTAGGTACCTGAACTGGACACAGCCCCAGCGTGAATCTGTAGGCTGTGCAGCCAGGACTGTGTCACACCATGTGATCTCACACCCTTCCCCAGAGCAGGGTACAGCACCAAGCCCTCAACCAGCTCCCTAGCTGGTGATCCATGGTGCACCTTCAATCCAAGCATGCTGGCATGTGCCTTGTACAATCAGGCCTGATATGTTGTGTCCGGCACACAGGCTCCCATGGAAGCAAAAAGGCATAATCTCATGACAGAAATGGAAGATTTATTTATTTTGTTGCCAGTAAAGTGGGGAGCTATAATCCAGAGTCTTACTCTTGCCTGGATTTGAAATTTTGTTTCTCTCTTTTTTCCTTCAAATTTCATGTTTTCTCTAAAAGGTTGCTCTTGTGGTGCTCTGATTCTTACATAGTTTCAGGACCACAGGTTTCAGGATCACAGGTTGCATTTTTGACACTTGAGGTGTCTAGAGTGAGCAGAAAGAACTTTATTCCAAAAATAAAAAGATGGTTATACAGAAGGAACAGAATCATCAACCCCTGTCTTCATCTCAGGTCTTTAGAAGACAGATGGTTTTGATCATGAATACCACTGGGATCAGACCGCTGAATGCCTTCAAAAAGGAGACTGAGACTGAACTTTGGTCACCAAGACCTTATGTGAAGCCAGAGTAGAGAACAAAGAAAAGGTACGTGTGCCTATGCAGTGTCAGTAACCTATGCTGATGGGCTACAAGGCTCTGCATGACTCAGTTTATTAACTCACATTAAGGATGCCATACTGAGACGTATCTCATTGTTATATTCTGCTGAAATGGTAATGAATACACATGAAGTTGATTCTAGGCCAAGACCAGCTACAGTGGGGTACAATGCTCAAAGCAGCAGAGGGATTAGAAACTGTTAGTCACAGTGTCGTGATTTAACCCCAGCCAGCAACTAAGCCCCACACAGCCGCTCGCTCACTCCCCCTCCGTTGGATGGGGGAGAGAATCAGA
Source organism: Ciconia boyciana (assembly GCF_034638445.1). Lineage (NCBI taxonomy): Eukaryota > Metazoa > Chordata > Aves > Ciconiiformes > Ciconiidae > Ciconia > Ciconia boyciana. Next base: position 68,545,042 of record NC_132938.1, on the reverse strand, counting down.
AGGGTAGAAGTGAGAAAACTCGTGGGTTGATATAAAGACAGTTTAACAGGGAAAGCAAAAGCCGTACGTGCAAGCAAAGCAAAACACGGAATTCATTGACTGCTTCCCATGGGCAGGCAGGTGTTCAGCCATCTCCAGGAAAGCAGGGCTCCATCATGCATAGCGGTTACTTGGGAAGACAAACACTATCACTCCAAACATCTCTCCCTTCCTTCTTCTTCCCTCAGCTTTTATTGCTGAGTATGACATTATATGGTATGGAAAATCCCTTTGGTCGGTTGGGGTCAGCTGTCCCAGCTGTGTCCCCTCCCAACTTCTTGTGCACCTCCAGCCTACTCACTGATGGAGTGGTGTGAGAAGTAGAAAAGGCCTTGACCCTGTGTAAGCACTGCTCAGCAGTAACTAAAACACCCCTGTGTTATCAACACTGTTTTCAGCACAAATCCAAAACATAGCCTCATATTAGCTACTGTAAAGAAAATTAACTCTATCCCAGCCAAAACCAGCACGTTCTCTGCCCCTTATTCCATAGCATTTACATCATGCTCAGGTCCCACACTATCCAATACATCCTCATTAACCACCACCACCCTTCCCATCCTTTGATATAATACACAGATATCATTCCCTTAGTTTATAGACCACCCCTGTAAAACATCTGTAAAATGTCTACAAAATGTCCACTGAGTTCATTTAGTCCATGACTTTGGGCTCCATCTGTTGTGGTGGTTACTCAGGACAGGAGAGGTGGTGGGCTGCGTGGAGTTACTGGGCACCAAAGCCAGCTCAGGTTGGGTCACTGCTGCACTTGCACTGCTTCTTGCAAGGCTTGTCCTCCATTGGTTCAGGTGGTTCCTGCTATAGTAATTCCTATAACATGCAACTCAAATAATGGGTTACAACAATTTAAAGGTATATCCATTACAATCTCCACCCCGGTCCCTTTGGGCCCCACCATTGGGTTAACATTGCAATGAACTCCTCCCCTTGCCCCTGCTCTGGCTTGGACTTATCCACAGACTGCAGTCCCCTAAGGTTGTACCTGCTCCAAGTGGAGCCTTATCTATGAGCCACAGTCTCTCCAGGACTCCATACCTGCTGTGGCATACACTTATCCACAGCCACAGTCGCTTTGAGGTGCACCTGTTCCAGCGTGGTCTTATCCATGGGCCACAATGCCTTCAGAGATATATCTGCTCCAGCATGGCCTTACCCACAGCCGCAGTCCCTTCAGAAGTAAACCTGCTCCAACATGGCCTTACCCATGCCTGCAGTCCCTCCAGGGGTGTACCTGCTCTGTTTTGGGTTTATCCATGGCCATGTGTTTTAAGGTGCTCCAACATGACCTCAGGCACAGCCACTGATGCTTCAAGGTGTGTCTGCTGTAGCATGGATTTATCCATGCTACAGTTTGTGGATGCAAAAGGCATTAATTCACACAGATTAACACAATCTATTCACTTTTTTCAGTAATTTGACGAATACATCTAATGCTTTCCAAATGGAAAAATGCCTGTACTCAGCAGCTGAAGGAGAGATGCTTCGAGGTCTAGCTTTTTCAGCATTTTTTGCAAACAGCTTTACAGTCTTTGGATTAAAAAAAAAAAATTGTAAATGCCAAGCATTTTGTTTATATTTGCATTTCTTCATTGTATCTTTTTCAGCAAATGTTGTTAGGTCATAGGTGACAGGCAGTGGCAGAATTAGGTAGATGCCTTGTATGTTTGCATGAACAACATATCGTAGGCTTTTATTCACCCAGGCAGTAAGGAAACATTTAATTATCATAGATATATGTAGGACTGAGGAATGATCATTGCTGTTTAGTCTGATGACTCTCAAAGGAAAACATTCACAGGAGAAACAGAAAATGGTACAGATCTTCCTTTTTTTAAAAAAAAAATATTTATTTTATGATACACTATTCCTGGCCCTTATCTAGCCATTAAATACTTGCCTCCCTCTTTATTCTCCTGTGTTGCAAATCTAATGATCACTTTACATTTGATTAAGTCCAGAAACATTTTTTTTTTCCTCCTCATTCTTGTAATCTCTGAGAACGCATAAAGCATATCAGGTATAATCTGTTTATCTGAGCTTGAGCTTCTGTTTGATATCTTACCTTTTTGCAGCAACTTGCTCCCTAAGAATATTCAGAATCTGATTTTCAATTAATTTAATGCTCAGCTGTTTGCAGATCCTCATGTGCCTTTTTCTCAAAAACAGAAGCAACGAACCTCATTCATATGTCTGCTAGTAGACATTGCCATAACGTGCTATTGAAAATGATTGGTATACAAATGGTATATGTGGTTTACAAATACAGGATTAGTCATGGAAAAAAAGAGACAAGTAACTCAAGCAATAATGAACTTCGGTGCTCATGAAAAGAAAAACAGATTTTGCATTTTCTCACCAACAATAATATGTGCTTTCTACAAAAACAAAATCCCCTCCAACAACAAGAATCTCTCATCCTCTTCTGCTGTAACTGTAAATGGAAGAGCAAAAGGGAGTAGGCATTTTGGTTTATCCATGGATACCTTTGTCACATTACCAAGCAGTCAACCGGGTGTCTTTCAGGAACAGTATTTTAAGAACTTGAAGGATGACAGCAACAACCTAGCTGTTGAAACTGCAACAAAGATGTGCCCTTTAGACACACTGCAGGTGTCTTTTTGAACAGCAGCAGAAAGAGAAAAAGGCATCAGCCTTTCTTCTGACTAAAGTTATGTCATGACTGTATGCATACACCCACCTGTTCACTCCTGGATTCTTCAGTACAGCCTTTAGCATTTGGCTTCACAACAACATATACTACCATTTCACTGAATAAAGTGTTTCTTTGGTAGTTGCATGAAGTTGTTTTTGTTTTTTTTTTTTTTGTTAAGACCCTTATCTCTTGATCCAATCCAGTTTATACGAAAGAATTGGGCACTACATTTGCTCTTTTCATATTAGTCAGTGACATTTTCCATAACTTTGCTTACTTAAGCAAACGTGAGTTGGATATAAGTATGTGCAGGTCAGCAGAGGTACCTGCATCTTTTCTTCTTGAAGGTGAATTTCTAAAATGCAGAGTTTAGAGTCTGGATAATGTTTTAACAAGGAAAAAAAAAATGAGCCAAATTTTGGACTTATAGAGAAGTTTTTGAAAAGTTGTTTGAAATGTGGAAGGATGGTTAACAAAAAGAGCAAGTATCAGATGAAGAATGAGCTGGGTCAGATCTAACCAAGATTTAAGCATAGGGAATTTCCTGTTCAGCACAAGCAGTGCTGTGCACCTGCATCATACCATTTGATATGTGAAAACCTTTGCAAGCACTAAATTATGTCACAGGTAGAGCTGTGTGACTAACTCATGAAGGAGTTATGTACTGAGTTACACTGGCTTTCCAGCTCAAAGAATACCTACAAGCAGAGTGTGATCTCTTACTATGTCGCTGTTCAGATTGATTTTTCCTTTGAGTCAGTTAAAAATATGTGATTATTTCAAAATTCATCTAAATTAAATTAACTGCATGCTGATGTTCAACTTCTTTATTTGTCCCTGGCTGCATGAGCACCCAAGGACAGTTTGGATAAACACATTGCACTTTCCATTTACACTAACACATTTATTGAGATGCTAAACTGTTCCCAGCCTTACACAAAGCCCATGTCTGATCAGAGTCTGACCTGGATGTCACCTAGGTAGGGCTCATACATGCCACAGGAATAAAGATTTTAAAGTCAAGTCAATATTTCCAGGAAATTACCTGCTGCAAAAACTCAGCTATCTACTCTTTAAGCAACCTCAGAAAGGTGAGGAAAAAAGGGACACACAATGCTCATCTAACTAGACTTGTGCAGGGAAAACTATGATTGAACTAGAAATTTAAACCAGATCGTCTTCATTCCAAGCAGTTATATTGGGGAAGAAAATAGTCACAAAACCAGAACTACATAGGAGCATTGTGCCAGATGATATAGCTATACACTGGAAGGCAAAAACCAATATTGTTAAAGGATATTGCCGAAAGCATCAGACAAGAATGTCATCAGTACAGAAAGGGAGACCTCTCATCCCTGCTGAACAGTACTGCGTACTATAGCTTTCTAGCTTGATCTGTGGTGACGGACAGCATACACCAAACAGTATTGTTTTAGAGATAAAGTATTTCTCATGAGTCTGAAGTGATTTGGAAGCGTAAGTCCCCATGGGAAGTCCTAATCACCTCAACACTTCACAAATTCTGTGAAATGGTAAAAAAGGTAAGAATGTCAATAATGTCTTGGTTCTCCAGTCATGTTAGCATGTGTTTAGCAAAGTATGATAAACTTGTTCTTCATTTCCTATTGGTCAAGAGCAGAAGTATAGTGAAAAAGGGAAAAATATTTTAAAACTTAAGACTTATATGATGGATCACATAGCTCAAGGATGTCATACTAAATATTGAATGTGGGAAGTAAAACTAAGAATAGGCTATTCATGCATGATCCACATGCTGAAATCTAGTCTCATAAATATTTGTCCAAAACTTTTGCATAATGAACATATTTGAAAAATGAATGATTCACTTCAAGACAGTTTCCAGCTAGAAAAACACAGCTAAATTCAAGAAAATGTTCACTGCAATTAACGTGACTAATTCTAGTAGAGAGTAATGTCTGTTTCTTCTCTGTCTTGCATAGGTCAGAATTTGCTGGAAAAATTTACATTTCATTCACAGCCTTTAATTTCCACAGCAAATTATATTTTATACTATGTTTCTCTCTTCCAGGCAAAACTGGTCTGCTTGTCACTGAAACCTCCCAGTGTGCATCAAATTCACAGTTACCACACATGGGTTTTCTTATTGCTGAGTTCAAAAACTCATCCAGCTCTCAATCATGCCACTTATGATTTTTTAGCAATATTTTGCTAATTACTTTTAGGCTAATTAATGCTGTGTATTGGCCTCTCTCTGTGTGCCCTGGAGCCATTTGTTATGCTATTTTAGCGCAGAGAGTGTTTTGCTACTCATTTGGTTCCCTACCTTGCACCATGACGGATGCTAGGAGAAAGGCTTGAGCTTCTGGTGTTTCCCTGCAGAGTTTGAATCCCTACTGCAAACTTTAGGCTGCAGCCCAGTTTGAATTTAGCAAAACATGCTGAATCATTGGCAGGTTTGGTGCAGCTTGTTTCTGTCACACAGTAAGGGACTGTTTTTGTTGAATCTTGAAAGAAAAACTTTCCTGTTCCCAGTGGCTTGCTACAGGATACTGAGCACTCATGTCAGGACACTCATTTTTCAACACTTTAAAACTGTAAATTATATCTGAAAATACAGAATGCAATTAAAGTGAATATTGCAGAGTCTCTTGCTGCTGCTAGTCACTGTTTCTGGCAATTGTCATCATTTGTGACATAAGAAACAGCATGGGAGCCCAATGTCAGAGGTTGCATATCAGCTTCTATCCTGTCAGAAGAAATTTAATATTTAAAGATGCAGGCAGAATACTGATCCTGGAATAACACCAGTGCAATGCAATGAAGAATCAGGCCCTTAATATTTAATCTAACATTCAACATTTAAATACAAAGTCTCTTCTTCTCACAGGATCAGAACAGATGATCTCTAGCTCTGGAATCTTACGGAGTTGGAATTTCAGATGTCACTCAGATATCATTTTGTTGTTTTTAGCTAACTGGAGTATCAGACTCAGCAGACATCAGTAATCACCTCAAACTAGGTTCCTGGGCTAGACACCAGAGATGACAGAGTAAGTAATGCAATCCTCCTGCCACCCTCATAAAAGCAGGGACACAAGCCGTCCAGAATAGTCCACCACGCTTACCAGGATGGTCTTGGCTAAGGAAGAAACAAGACCAGCAGGAGATGGACAACAGTTAATGGATACGCCAGGAGTCACTCATGGGCTGCCCATATGGACCCTTTGGGTCAGCCTGGCACTGACAGTACTGTCTTTCCCCTCAAGTGTTACACTCACTTCTGCACACGCGCACTTATACTGTTCCTCCATACATCAGTTGCACTTTAAAGGGCCTTTTATTTTGAAATACAATGGATAAGTGGTGAAGATGACTCCCGGTGTACACTGGTGTCAAGAAGGATCATGCGAACCCACCAACACAACCTTAGGTCCTAGGCATAGACTTCCACTTAACAGTTCCAGGAGGAAACATCAAATAGAGACTGTATATGCTCCCCGTCTCTTCTCTTGTCATAACTTTCTAAGCGCCATGGAGGAGCTATCTCACTAAGTATGGCCTCACCTCTGGAGCACATTCCTTTCATCAGTCCACAAGAGCTTGGGTTTGGCAGCCAACAGAGCAAAGGCCACTCCTCTGCTTTCACTCTAGTCTAATATTTTGTGTGCTCTTTGTTGCTATGTATCTGGGCACAACAATGCAACCCTGCTCCTACTCATTGATAATAGCTTCTATAACTCCCAGTTTCCTCCCGTTTAACCTTAGCCACTAGTTAGAAACAAAACCAAGACTCTAGAATAGTAAATAATATACTTAATGTTTGTTACTGCATATCTCCTCTGAATTTCAGCAACCTTAATTCTGTAATGTGAGAAACATACAGCAAAAAACAACACAACTTCAAATCGCAATGTACCTACATCTGAAATGATGACATATCACAGCATTAAGTACTGCAGAGTCTGATACTGATTTAAACACTACACATCAGTAGATGTAGGTCTCACTGCCAGTGGACGGTTAAGACTGCTTTAAGTCCAACATATAGCATTAATTTTACTGGAATCCAGTGATAACGTGACTCTGTTATCTGCCATAATTTTAAAAAATAAAATAAAATCATGAGATTAGGAACAGGGAAATGGTAAATGACCAAATTAACTTTTAAATAATTCCTAACATTTAAATTAACATTTAAAGCACTTCTGACATTCAGGGATCCATCTTTGAATACTATTTTCCATCCTATGATCTGAGGCTAGCAGAGTAATGGCAAGCATGCTATGCTTCCTTGCATGGCACTGCAGCTGCAAATTGAAGCACTAATACAGTGACCCACAACCAGCCTTAATCCCAAGGAAAGTGGCATGGTCTGAACAGGGAGGAAAAAAAGAAAATATACTGTGGCACTGAAGGAGGGATGGCTCAATGAATGGATATTTAGAAACTGATGGGTGATTTAAGACTTGTACTTGATGACAGGAAGTTTAAGTTTCATGTCGTAGACACGGGGTATCTCCTATAGCAGAAATAAGACAATGAAGAGAATACCAACAACCATTTCACATGGACTTAAAGGATAAGAAATATCTTGTAAGAAGGAAAACAAGAAGAGGAATTACATTATAAAAGTAGGAAGAGGAGAGAGCAGATGAGATACAGGAAAAAGCAGAAGGCTATGCAAATCACCCTGAGCTTGGGGTTTGGCCCAGAAGCACAAATGAATAGCTCTCAAACTGAAGATGTTCTTCAAGCATGGGAAAGCAGAAATCTGTTTAGCAGTCTTATGTAGGCAAGAACATTACTGTAACAGTGAAGTGTCTTATTGTTAAGGCTGTTAGCACTTTTCAGAAAAAGTATTTGGTTTCACATACAGAATTTTCTCTGGATAAGTATTTAGAATCATCGAAATTGTCTTTTATTGGAGACCCTCACCTTTTGCAGGACTTGCTGCATCATTCCTGTATGCATTTCTAGCTTGGTTTTGAACAATTGCAGATTTGGAGCCTCATTTCTTACACTTGGGAGTTTCCTGCTCAGCCCATAGTTCATAATACTAATGGGATTTTTTCCCCTAATTATGTTGCCTAAAGTTTTCTTTTCCTTTAGGTCATATATTTATTGTTTCCTGTCCAAAATGAATTATAATTCATCACAGCTACTGGCATTTTTGTTCAGCAGTTGGCTTGGGCTTATTTTTTTTTTCTGTTGGACAAGCTGCAGGAACAGTTGTCTTTGAATCATATTTATTAAAATTGTATAATGTTAGTGATTTGCATTCCTGTTATGTCTACTATTGGCCTGATCCAGCAATGGACCCTCTAGGAACTGGTGAATTCTTTAAACTCTCCCTGAGGTAATGTGGATTTGCAGAGACCCTGTGCCTCACACAAAAGAAGTCAAGGATCTGGCAAAATCAATAACTTTCTCTCAACCAAAGAGCCATAAGAAAACATAGTTCTATAACCTGCTTAATTCATTCAAACTAATGCAAAGGGGAATGCTGTAGGCTGTCATTTATAATTTGGTTTATTTTCCAGAATATGCAAAAGTGTCAACCGAACAGAAGTAGATGTGCCATAGAGATGCTGACAGTGCTTGCTGTTTATCATATTATAGGTTAACAGAGCTAAAATGCCTAACAATAAAAAAAATCTCCAATGCCCCATTTCTAGTACAATAATCCAGTTAGATTGCTTAGACCTAATCAGGATAGGCTCCAAACATTGCAAATGGAGGACAAGGTTCAGAATATACTTGCACTCAGTTTAGGACAATGTACTCTGTTCAAGACGTAATACACCTTCACTGCTCCCTTACCACCTATACTGGCAAATATCTTGCAGTACCTGAAGCACAGTGTTGGCCCAAAGCAGTTGCTCTCCTCACAGCTCTATTATGTTTAGAGGAGAGGGTTCTAGTTCAAATTTAAATACTTGGGTCAAATGTTCATGCTAACTGAGTTTTAAATTGCCAGAATAGGTGTGCTAAGATGGTTGAGAGTTTTCAGAAGTGTTGTACCTTCCACCTGAGACGTTCCAGCGGAGGCGCTCTGCATAAGCCCACGTGAGAAGAGAATCTGGCCAGCAGAGTCTCACTTTGAAGAGCTGGGGTCAGCAGCACCACGTACAAAATGTGCACTACTGGTGCCCCATTCCTGCCCAATAGTCTCCGACTGCAGTTTCAATGCCTGCAACATCAGCAGATACGTTCTGTGTCTTAGAAAAAGAGCCGTGTGCTAAACCTTCTACTTCCTCTTTCTTTCCTATTTATATCATCCACTTATTTCTTTCCTTTCCTAAATCCATGATTTTTCCCTCTGATCTTCAAACTCTATGCATTCCAATGTGTTCTAGCCATTTACTGGTTATTCTGGACAACAACAAAAAAATGAACGAAAGCTTAACAGCTGGAATCTATTGACCTGGCCAAGGTGCAAGAGAATTAAAGACCTAGAAAACAGACAATACAAATCAATCATTCCATCTTTCTTTGAAACCTTAAAATGGAATTTGGTCATTCATAGCATAAAAACAGAAAGGTCACATTTTCCATAAAGATGTTTTTGTAAAGGACAATTTAATTAGATCTCTCTGAATCTTCTTCCAATGACCTGCCTTTGGAATTGTAAGTTTAAAGTGAACTCTGCTCTTTAATAAAACCGGAAAAGCAAAAGCTTTAAGAGATATGTATACAAACAAATTTTTCATTTCTTAATGTCCTTTCCCAAGACATATTTTTTCTGAGCAAGCTGCTACAGGGGTGAAACTTTCCTACAATTATTCATTCGACCATCACTTGGGTTTCAGAGGAAAGGTAATATGGCAGCATTTATGGTAGCAAGAGCTAAAGTGTTGAAACTGTAGTAGAGAAAAATTTTAAAATTTGTACAGTAGAAAAACTTTGTTATGAATAAAAAATAAAAATCCCTGAGTGGGATAAAATAGCATTATTGAAGGAAATACCAGATCTGTTACCAATAAAGTATAGTGTATTGAAAATGCACAGCTGTTGTTGGAAATTCATAGTATGTTGAAAGGTAATGATTGAAAGCTGAATAATTTATATATTAATAAGGAATAATTAATATTAATTGGCAATTAATTGATGTGTATAAAATAAATTATAAATATATGATAGATTAAATCAAATAATTACATAATTAAATAATATATGAGAAATTAAATAATTATAAATTAATCAATTCATTAATAAGTGTTTTAAAACAATGACCTAAGTAATGAAATTCAGTAAGTGTTGACTTCAAAAAGCATTAAAAACTGCATTTGACTTTCATTCCCATTTCTTTAGAGATACAGTGAAATTCTAGGTGTTAAGATGCTCTAATGTTAAGATCAGTTTTGTGGACAGACACACAACAGTATGACTTTTTGTGGTTCACAGTAAGCCAACAATACCAAAGTTATCAGGATTAATGCAGGGACCTAACAGCTATTTATCCAAGCCCTTTTGTGACATCTAACACAGCTTAATAAACTGGATTTTTAAAAAGGAAATGAGAGTTGTTGCAACAGAGAAAAAAATAATCTATTGGCATCTTGGTTCAATTTCTGCCTCAAATTTGAAATTTAATTGCCTGCTAACTCCAAAGGGAAATCTTAATTCTAAAGAATAATGTGCATTACATCATTCATATTTACACATATATTTATTCTAAGAATATTCATTCAAGATGAGCTATTTATTTCTTCCTTCTGTTCTTCAGGGACATGCATTCCCCAAATAATACTGAATTCACCTATTGATGGAAAACTGGCAGAAGCCTCTTATGTTGCTGCTACGAATGTCCTTTTATCCCCAGAGTGAAGACAAAAAGGGAGGCAAGTTGCATCACATTTGCCACAGAGTGAGAGAGAACAGGGCAGAAAATTTGACAAGCTACCTCAGTTTAGCAGCTCTGCGATAACAACCTGTATATGTGCTTTCCCTGTTGCAAATCTGAGGTGACTTGAGGTTGCTTACCTGGAACTGATTAAATATCTTATTACTATTTTTAAAAAATCTTTCATCCTTCACACTAATGCTTCTGGTCCGCTCAAAAAAGGAGAAAATGTCATTAAAATAAGTCATCTGCTGTGGTTATAATACAGTGCATACAAGGAAGTTTTCTGATTTATTTTAGTGAGGTGGGGATACAACTATTTGGCAATTATAAAAAAGAAAACCAAAAATGTTTGTGTTATTTAAAGAGCAAAACGTTGAAGTACCAGTCTCAAATAAAATCAGTATGTCATAAGCTTCCATCCTGCCATTTGTCTGGTTAGTGTTTTAAAGTATGCACTTCAAGTTCAGAGAGGTCATCTGAAGAACTAAAGGCTATACTGTCATTGCATCAGACTAAAAGGACTTAAGAAAAAAACATTCCTGCACTCAAAACCCCTGATCTAATACAACACAGCATTGTATTAGATCCAGAATCCTCTTGGTTTGAAGTAAATACCATACATGTACATTCATATTAATAAATAAATTAGGTCCTTCAGAACCAAAAGTTACTTTCTATGTCATGCAGTTGGTTTTATCCTGTATTGCTGCTACGGTATTAAATTACTTAAGACATATCAGCAAGTTTTAGCACTGAAAGGATCACTAGACAAATGAATGGTCTCCAACACACAGCTTTTGCTCAAAAAAAAAAAGGAAACTTTCACGTCTGGACTGCTAACTGATGAAAAGAAACCTGCCCATTTCAGCAATTGTAGTGACTCAAAACAATAGTGACAGTGAACTGGAACAAAGTACAACTATATTACAGCAATTTTCTCAAATCCTAGTGGCAAAGATTAAAAAAAAAAAAAAATCTATTCCATGAGAAACACCGAGAACTAGAAGAAAATAGTCTTGGGCCACAAGACAGAAGTGATGGCAGAAGACACTTTCTCTATTAGTTTGTGTATGAAAACATTAGTTTGGGATTTAAGCCACATTTTAGAAGCTTCACTTTTCTCCCTTTCCAGCACAGAAAAGGTAAGTATGACCATCAGATAAGATGTACCATATCCTGGAAAACAAACAGAAACATAAGGGGGTGTTTGGGGAAAACATAATTTTGCATAAATAATTAATTTTTACTTACTAAAATCATAATTCTAAACTTTCATAAAATAAACCATAAGGTAGGGCTTTGTTTTTTAGAAAAGAACAAAAAGGATACCATGAAAGGAAGTTCTTTAGTTTCAGTGCTCATATTTTCAATTATTGCTAACAGTTTGGAAAAAAATCCTTTATGATTAAACTGTAGCTATTAAAGAAATAGGATGTCTTCATAATAGTAGAAACTTTTTGATTGACTTGTAACATTCACAAACAGCTCTGATTTTTTTTAAGTCTGCTGTCCACTATTACTCAGTTGCAGAATATAGTCACAGCCTGCTTAATTTACGGGATATTGACTAATGATGAATATCTCCACATTCTTTTTGCAGCTAATCACAACGAGATGTCAATATGATGTTTAAGTCAAGGCAGCAAATAAGTCCAGTCAGTCCAAGCCAAGAGGAAAGTTATTTTACAATATTTGGTAATCTGAAAAGCAAGCTTCATGATTTTGTAATTTTTTAGGTGTTTGAGGTAATTTGTTCTCCTCAAAGTTACCAGAAAAATATTTTCATACTGATAGCCAAAATTACCAAGTATTTTAGAACAAACATACAGAAGACAGAGGGGTCTAACAGAGGTTGTAGAGGTGAGCCTAATTCTAGTATTTCATAATTTATGAGTGGTTTGAAAGCAAAGAATTTAAAATTTGTTTTTTTACTGTAATGCTTGTATGTTTAAATTTTGTATGTATATATAAAGTTGTTAAAGCTTCCTGCATTGCCAAAAGCTAGTTTCTCCTTAGTAACGATGTCAATATAGTCTAAGCTTGTAAACACAGCAAATAAACTCTGAAGGGAATGCAGACAGATTTCCCATTACAGATCACAAGAGTCCCAAAGCATTTCAAAAAGCCAAAGTAAACAAATGGACACAATGAAATACATCAATTCTAACCACTTATTTCCAGATCTTAGCTTAATAAGTATGTTTGATGATGGATACAGAAAGGTAACATTGTCATACTATCATATGCAACAAAAGAAAAACCAATATTCAAGACAGTCCATATGTATTTTCTGCCTTGTACTAATTTGGTTTTTTGCACTGCTAAGTGCAGAATTCCATTGAGCAGTATAAGGAAAATATTCTCATGTCCTACATTTCATCAAAATCTCATTTTCCTCCCCTTCCCCCCCACCCCCTTCTATCCAGCCATCTCACTCCACATCGCAACTGAATTCAAATTGTCTATAGAACAAAGTAATGTGGTTCCATACTAAATTATGGCGCTCACTCAATTGTTTTCTGTCTGGACTAAATTAGGGAGTGCATGTTATTAGTGCTTACAAAAGCCCTTCTTGAACTCCTATTCTCTTACCCTATATCCATGATTGTACCACTTTGTCCTCCTCCAAGGTAAATGGTATTATGATAAAACCAATCTCATCATCTTTCTCTGATGAAGAAAAATCATGACATATATCATTCATGGATGAGAAACTCCCTCAGTGGACTGACCTGCCTCCATCTGCTTGAAATGAGAGAGCAGTCTATGTCATATCCTATGTGTTCAAAATGATCCTGCTTCCACCTCAGTGTCTGAGATATCAAAATGAGTAGTCAGAATATTTGGCCTTCAGTTACCTTCAGAGACATTTCCCCCATTTAGGAGACAGGCTACATGCAAACATGTGCTTGTGTACACATAAGCACAAGAACAAGCACTTATGCACACACACCTAGTATAGGGCTGTGCTGTTCCACAGCCAAACAATATCCTGTATTTTCCAGTCAATGGCTATTCCCAGGAATTCTTTAGAAAACGGTTGCCATACAGAAGTTCCATAAAAATGTATTTAGCCTCTGAATGGACGTAGGGATTTCCAGTGAGTCCAGAAGACGGGAGAACTCTATTACATAGAGGTGAAACTGCTCTACACAAAGAGCCAGGTATGTACAGGCTCACTGTTAAATATTCTCCTATAAATACTACTTTCTAAACAAAAATTCATACAGTTTCAAACCATGCGGTTGTAGGCAAAAGTCATATTGTCCTTAAAAAGAGCTAGTAAGTAATCTTTTTTCACGGCACTTTTTTTCCCAGCAGTTTGTGGAAATAAAATATGAGTGATTCAAGCCCTAACACTTACAGGCACCAATGGCTTAATTATTTAACAGTTCCTGGACTGCTGATATTTCCAGCCTGTGGACTTAGTTACAAGCTCAGACCTAGGGAATTGTGTTACTGAAAACAGATTATTAAATAATGAAATACAGTCTTTGAAAAGCCTCTGAGATGTTTACCTTTAGGAATAAGACCAGCATTAAGAGATTTCTAATAAAATATTGAATGAATTAAGGGACTTCCTTTTTCTGTATGCAGAGGTTACATTTAAATCCCCTCACTGCATAGCAGCCTTAGGCAACACAACCTGACTTGACATTCTGTTGCCTTGAAAAGGATGAAGAAGTCAGGTTTTTCTACATGAAAGGCAGGCAGGACTCTTCCTTCTACTCTTTACTTGTTCTCTAGGCTCCCTAGTTGAGTAGGGCTGTAGTGATTGAACTAAAAATCCTAGAAAGACTTTGCCTGACTTTCATTGGATTTTAAGTGTATGTGTGTTTATGTTCTGGCATTGAAGCTATAGCAAAGCTAACTTTTGTTTGTGAAGCTCTTAACTGAAGCAGCCCTAGGCCATGTCAAGCCACACAAGTCTTTGTAAGAGCAAGAGGTCCTGGCCATCAGTGAGCACACAAAGACACTGAAGGTCTGCAGGGTCATTTGCCAAGTCAGACAACATTGGTGAAAGTCCAGAAAAACAGGTTGCTACTCTGAGTCTCTAAAAGCTCTCTTTGAGAACTAAAGAAAAAAATAATAACAGGAATTTTGCAAATATGGTCCTATAATTTTCTCTCCTCCAAACGTTAATCTTCAAAAATCTTTGCAATGGTAAGAAGCACTACAACCTAGGCTTTGTAAAACTTTTCCTGAGACCTGACTCTCTGATCCATTAGCAGCACTGCAAAGGTCACTGATTCTTTCATCATAGCCACATCAAATATCAGAGTCGTAGGTATACATCTTTTAGTATCTTAGCTTAAACTAACCATCTGATTCTCTCCCTGAACCACTCTCTTGCAAACACTGGCAGCCAGCTCCTGTCACTGCACCTTTTCCTGACACACAAAGAAAGTATTTGGCTGGTATAGCTGTGTGATAAGGCATAAAAGGGTGCATGAACACTCCCAGGTGCAGGCTGTCAAACACCAACTCTGCTTTCCCTGCCTCCCCCCAAACTCCCGATGAGTGAGCTAAGTTTGGCTGGGAAGCTGGGTAACTGCCTTAGTGATAATGACTGACAGCAATAGGTGACACCACTGGAATCTTCTGTGTTACTGACACAAAATATGACTTTGTCTCATGATAATGCCAACTATTGTGGTATTTGCAAAAACAGTAAGTGCAAAAGGATTTAGGTATCTGCAGATAGGTGTGGGGCTTTTCCTTCTCTTCACAAGTCTCCTGCTTGAGAGAATTTGATCTTGCTGGGAAGGGCTGCAAAGGGGTCTGTGACCTCTCCAGAAGGACTTGACTGTGGAGGTTATGTGAAGCATCACTGGGACAGAGACCCACTCCTTTTCATCTTCTCCCATACTGTCAGATCCTACACCTCAGCACAGGCTCATTGCTCACTCCTTGCTTGGGTCCTGCTTACCTCAGACAAAATATTCCGGCATTTTACTGGGCAAAAGGTGGAGAGCTGATGTTTGAGTCTGAAAGAAGGAGAAGTACAGCCTTCCTCCTGCCTATTCCTCTCCCAGGCTGGTGTGGAAAGCCCTGTCCTGCTTCCAGGGGAGGATAAGAGAGACAGAGAAGCAGGAAACAGCAGAATGAAACTGGCCACCCTGGGGTATGTCATTTAGACTGTGCCCAGTCTTGCAATTCATGCCAAAAGAAATAATACAAAAATAAAATCATGGACATTCTGGTGCAGAAATATTCCCAAGTTCTTTCTGCTATTATTTGTTTGCCTTATTGGTTTTAAGCTGGTATTTAGAGAGCCAAGAAAGTGTTTACTGGCCCCCAAAATTCACAGGTTTTAGCAGAATAATTATTTTCATGAAAACTCTTGGTGGAGTGTATAAATTGCTCACAATAATTTACCTTTCTCTTAAGTCATCTCACAGAGAGCAGAAAGCATAGTAAAGGCATGACTGTCCATCAAAGCCAAAAGATGGATCCAAAAGACTGCTTAACATAATTGCATTGATAGTCTCATGTCAGTTGGCTCGCAAAGAAATAAACTCCATGCTCTCCAGCCTGACAGTAACACACTACTCAAATGAAGGAAAAAGAGGAAGAGAGAGGATTAATCTTCTCTTTCACCAAAAATGAAATAATTACAACCTTCCTCAAAACAGAGTATAAAAGACTCAAATCTAGAATGCAGTGACTTAAGTTGATCCCAAAAAGGGAGATCACCCCATCCCATCAAGCAGCTCATCCCATCAAGATGTCAAAAAATAAAGTGTACTAGTTGAGAACAGCAAAGTTAACAAAACTAAGCCATTACTGAATACCACACAATTATATTAAGTTGTGAAAATACATTTTCCCAAAATTCTTCTATATTCTTTTATTCTTTTATATTTATTTTCAATATTAAGTGTAATCACAAGTAGTTGCAAACTATTTTCCAAAAATAAAATAATTTCACCATGTAATTCTACCACCTCTTCCTACTCTATATGTGATTGTACTTAACTCCAAGCATTGGTTGAAGTCTTGTTAAAAAAACAAAAACAAAAACAAAAACCCAACAAACTATAACTTTCTGTTCCATGAGGCTGAAATGGCTACTTTACAGACAAAAGAAAGAAGAAAACACTCTCCTACAGACTGATGTGTTACAGTGCGTAAGCTGGAATAGCCAACCCAAAAGATAAGAAAAGAATCTTTGAATTCTGCTGGAAAAAGAAACACCTAAATCTTTAGCCTTCGGTTTCACCAGACACTTTGTGGTTTTAAGGCTGTCACATATAACCATAACACACACCCTACTGGGGTTCATCTGACCACGTATTCTGTCTCCTCTTCAAAAACTGTACTGGGATTGTTACAGAATCCTCCTACCTAATCCCTTCAGCACCTATTTATGGACCTCCAATCCATGGTTTCATCTAATTTGTTGATCTGTTGACATTGTCTCCTTCCACTGTCTCCTGTCGCAGCACATACCCGAAGTTAACTACGCAGCATGCAAAGTAATGAAACTAGTAGTGGATTGCTTTAAAACCAAAGAAATTATGTAGCCCCTAGTTCTGTTAATGCAGGATGTGGTGAGTAATGGACTGCATTTGATCTTCTTCATAGATTTGTAAAAATCAGTTCCATCTCTCTCAGCCTTCTCCTCCCCATACTTGAGAGTCCCAGACATTTCAGTCTCTCCTTGTTATGCTGCAGCCCCATCGTCTTAACCATTTTAGTTTTCTTTCTCTGTACCTCCGTTAACTCCAGTCTGTCCTTTTAGAGATGGAGAGACAATTACCACATACAGTATTTAAGATATGGGCAAAGCCAAACTTTTCTATAGCAGCAAAGCAATGTCCTCTGTCTTTTTCCTGGTACTATTCCTGATGATGCCCAACATTTTGTTATTTGGAGGGGCTACCTTATAACTATATTACTCATATCTCGTCTTTTATCTCCTAGATATTGTAATTGCATTAGCAAAGACCCTATTATACTGCAGCACTAGTTGTTCTTATTCAAGGGCACAGACAGGCCTGATGCAGAAGTTTCCATAGACAGGATCCAGGCACAGGATTTTGACCAGGCCCAATGCTTCTACACAGACAAAAATATAAGACACTTGAATCATTTCTGGCACGGACCATGAAGAGTTTAAACACAGCTTAAAACAGTTTTACACACTAAATCAGGGCTTAATACCTCTATCCCTTATGACAACTCCATCAGTCATGGCCCAGACATTCTCTGAGTCTGTCTACAGGCTGCAACTCCCCTTGTTCCTAATGAGGCCAAACTGAATTTGACACTGACTGAATAGTAACTCAAAATGGCTTCCCCAGAAGAAAGCATTATTTGTTCTTTCCCTGAAAGGTCTGTAGCAGAGAGAGAAAAAGCTAAAACAAAGAGCTCCATGCATATGTTTTCCCTTAACTGTACCTCAGCCTTGCCTAACATGGAGTGGGTAATTCCCCTCATCCTAGCTAATCCTCATCTGTGATAGGGGATCATATCAAAAGGCCTAGATTCTTCACTATGATTAAAAGACAGATAAATAGGAAAAGCTCAAGGGAATCACTGCATAAGAGGATACCTCTGTCTCACTAACACAAAGGAAAGCCAAAAAGACAGTAAGGAAAAAAAAAATCAGACCCATTAGGGTCTAGATATTCATCCAATAAAACTTTGAAATCTAAGACTTGTCAGACTAGTCAACTTTCATTTTTATGGACATCTTGGTCATGTCTTTTTCTCAATCCCTAATCTTCTTTTGTTTTCACTGTAAGAAGTCATTCCCAATACTTGTTCCTGTACAATTGCTACTCCCATGACACACTCCCTGTCAGAGTTTGTCTCTGTACTCGTCACCTCAGCTGGGATGTAGCTTGTTTGGCACGGGATGTGTGACTTACACAAGGGTCATTAATTCTTGATACATCTGCAAAGCTCTTGATCTTAGTCTTAGTCTTTTAAGTAAACTTTTAAAAAAGGAAAGGGAAAGGCAGGTTGCAAAACTAATTTATCTTTTTGTCTGCCAGCAACAAATGAACCAATTGGCAAAACTCTGTCCCATCTCTGTATGTCTGTGCAAGTGAGGGAGAGGGCAGAGAAACTCCCCGTAATTCTATTTCCAAGGGCTACAAAAGTTGCAATTATCATGGCTGGAGAGTGTCAAGGCTATTTAGGGTTCAGTGCAATTTCTTATTCAACAGTTTCCAAAAAAGACACTGTACTTTCTTAATCTTAGACAACACTAAGACACTTACATACCTTTCTCTGGAAAAGCCATGACATGTCATGGATATCTTTCAGATTATTTGTGAAATTACTTTTTTACAGATACATTCGTTGCCGCACTGTAAGGAAGCAAGCCAGTGTCCAAAGAAGAGTAGATTGACAGAGGCTGATTTCCCTTGCAGCTTATACAGACAGTCCTTGAAGTAAAGATTTTGCTGAAGCTCTGTTTAAATCAAACTAAAATGCAACTGTTAACCTTCATAGCTGTAAATGCAGGTTAAAAAGTCTTCTCATAGGCCAAATCCAATATAACTGTAATCGTTCATGTTTTCTGAGAATGTAGTCCAATAGCTTCCAGAAGCTCACAGGAAACATCCCAAGTATAAACACCCAGCATTTACTGTCACCAGAGCAGCATATTTCCTTCTAACACAGATAGATGCAGAACATAATGTGCCACCAAAGAGCAATTAAAAATTACTTTCACTTTCCCAGTACATCAGATCACCAGTGATGAGGGGAATCCATGATGCATTTATCAGAGAGAAATCCCCACAGCTGAAGCATAACAGAAACCTTACCAAAGAGATATACAGAAAAGGCTCAGGATCTTCCCATTCATATGCTATACCTTTGGGGGGGGGGGGGGGGAAGCTTTGATTTAGAAAATAATACATGTTTTTCTGAAGCCCTAGTTTGTTGTTAATAAAATATTTTTTTATTTATAAGGCCATTTCAATTACTCAGACACAATTTTTTTCTTGGTCAGCTTTTTTCACCTAAAGGCATGATTTCCTTCTTTTCCTTTGTATGTAATTATGGTGTCATTACCAGTATGCCTTCTTGAATTAATTTAAAATACAAGAGGCACTGTTCCATACTTCACAGCATTTATCTCCAAGAACTGCATAAGCAGGAAGTGACCTGCAAGTATAATAAACAGATGGCTTTATTTTTATTTTCTTTAATAATGTGGGCAGACAGTGTTCATATGTCAGAATCACAGTTATGCACAATGAAGCTCTGAACAATGGTCCAGTGCATCCAGATATGTCTGATAGTTGGGCCAAGATATTCTAGTGCTCTTCAATATTTATTTCAGGCTATGATTGACTGGTTGGTGGAGATTTTTGTCAAATATTTTCAGAGCTGAGTATTAATATGGATTAAATTGTCTAGTGCGAACAGATGGTAACAGGAGAGATGAGAAAAACAGCTCTTTTGAGTTGCAGGGGAGACTCTCTTTCTTATTCTAGGGACTGTGGAGTGTCACTCCATCTAGATTTCTAAGCAGCACTGAGCTCCAAAGAGCTTGGAAATGTGCTATTTAACGTATGTGGCTTAAATAGTCACCCTTTGCAGAATCACAGAATGGTTGAGATTGGAAGGGACCTCTGGAGGTTGTCTGCTCCAACCCCCCTGCTGAAGCAGGGCCATCTAAAGCCAGTTGCCCAGTACCGTGTCCAAATGGCTTTTGAGTATCTCCAAGGTGGGAGACTCCACAACCTTGCTGGGTAATAAGCGCCAGTGCTCAGCCACCCTCACAGTCAAAAAGTGTTTTCTGCTGTTCAGACAGCATCTCCTGTCTTTCAGTTTGTGCCCACTGTCTCTTGTCCTGGCACGGAGCACCACTGAAAAGAGCCTGGCTCCATCTTCTTTGCACCCGTCTTACGGGTATTTATACACATTGATAAGATCCCCCCTGAGCCTTCTCTTCTCTGAGCTGAAGAGTCCTCTCTCAGCCTTTCCTCATATGAGAGTCCCTCAATCATCTTAGTGGCCCTCCGCTGGACTCTCTCCAGTAGTTCCATCTCTCTCTTGTAGTAGAGAACTGTACACAGCACTCCAGCTGTGGCCTCACCGGTGCTGAGTAGAGGGGAAGCATCACCACACTCCTCCTAATGTAGCCCACCAAGTAAATACACAATACACACCAAATATATCATTATGAAGAAATATAGGACACAACTTTCACAACAAAATTAGCAGTATTTTGCTCTTTGAAATAAAAGCCTGAGCTTCAATTTTGCTGACAACCTAAGTAGCCTACATTTGATTACAGCTGATGCCAGATGCAGAGCCAGAGTGTGGCAGTGGTAATGGACAGGTGGGTACTGACAACAATCCACACAAAGTCTACTCAGGGACCAAGCAGTTACACAAATGGATGGGACACTTTTTCTACTGCAACATCAGGAAGGAAATCGTCCCCTCCAGCATCCCCAAAGAGAAAAAGATGGTAGCACGGCAAGAAAGAGTAAGAATATCTAGGAAGTTAATACTCTGTATTCACTGAAGTGGGGTAGCTTTGGGCAGCTTTCTACTATGCAGAGAAATAAAGTTCTTTCCTGCTTAAGGTGAAATTTCCCCCTAAGCTACCCAGGGGCTGATATAGCACTGCACTGGCCTGAATCCAGAGTATAAATAATTTGCCTTAGTCTACACCTTAAAACTTCAATAACTATGACCTTTCAAAACAAATTAAGCTTGACTCACCTTGAAACATCCACTTTCTGGGGTCCTAATAATTTTCATAACATTATCACCCTAGAAAACATGACAAGATATCATGTTATTTAGCAAGCAGATATGAAAAAATGAGCTTGCATCTTTTAAACACATGAGAGATTTTTCTCCCTTCTGACTGATTTTTAAACTGTCCTTATTTTCAAATATTACAGGGCTTTTATTTTGTTCATTTTCTAGTAATCTTCTTTGGAAGTAGTAAATAAAAACTGTAGGTTTCTTAGTAGACATCTCTTCCATAAATAAACCTTGCTTCCTGCTATTTCTTGTGTTTGACTAGCTAGAAATAATTGCTCTCAGACTTGCATGGTACATTATGGCTCTCTGCTCCCAAGACCTCCCTTTGGCCTGACTTACAAAGGGCAAGAAATTGGCTCTTACACTTGCTGACATGTGGCTGGTGAAATCTGTAGGGAAGTCATGTAGTGGTGAAGAGCACATTAATCAAAGATAATAGCAAAATACAACTGTCCCTCATTACAAGGACAACTGAACAATTCACCCTGATTTTAAAGCAGACTGGGTTCTCCTGCTTTTATCAAAGACAATAAACAGACTTCATTATAAATATAAATGCAAACGGCCAGGTTCCACAACACAAGTTTAAATCAGGAGAGATTATGTTCAAGTCAGTGCAGCCAAGCTGGTATATTGGCATGAAAACTAACTAGCAAATAATCTGTAGGCAATGAACAAGAATTTTGACAACACAGCCGCGTTTTGTTCTCTAGAAACTGGCCTGATTTTTCAAGTAATGCAAGCAGGATTTGATAGCAGATACACATATATTGCCAAATTACAATCATGGGTTTTGGAACTGTTCTAGAAGTGTATCTATACACAATTCTACAGAAAGAGCTTTATATGAGCACCTCTCTCCTCTTTCAACCCTCTTTTCTGTTTCCTGCAAGCATGAAGAAATCTTCATTTGCCTAGCCTTAGAGACTTCAGTTAATATCACAGCTAAAACTTTTAAAAGCTACAAAGAAGTTTCCACAATGCATTTGAGACTAAACTACAACACTGATTCTAGTCTACGAATCAGCTAGTCCCATGGACTTTTTTCAGTTTCCATTTGATCCAAGTGCCCTGATCTCAGAGGGGATCACTTGTTGTTCCAGTTAAACTATTTAGCATTGAACAAAGTCCAAGCAATGCAAAATACCACAGGAACATTAATTACCAGAGAATAAAACTTTAAATGATTACATGAACTCACTGAAGTACTCCTACAACTAAGTAAACCTTTGCAACTTCTGTTTGAGGAGCCCAGCTGTCCCTGATTTTTTTTTAACCTCTGCAGAATTTGAGTCCTAGAAGGAAAGAAGATGGGGAGAGGGAGAAGGGGCAAGTTGTTTGTTTGCTATACCCATGCTATCAAAAACTATACAATCTGTACTTTTTTTTTAATAGAAGAAAAACATTCATCTGGGAAGACAGTTCCCATAGAAATCAAGCTCTCTTTGCATGACCATTTCTCCCTGAATACTCCTTCAGGAGGGATGGCAGTGTGGGATTAGCTGGAAGCTATCACAGAAATTCACCAAACCAGAGCAGCTCTGCCTCTTTGACTTACCTTTCTTCAGCAGATTTTTCCCCTTTTGGTGGTCCCATGACATAAGGGACATACAAAACTTCATTTGTGTAATGTCCTCAGCCTAGATCACTAGCAGTGTTTAGCTACCTTGCTCCATTGTTCCTCTGACTGAGAACATAGGCCTTTAATTAGCACAAAGACAGATTTACATGAATTTACATTATAATCAATTGACAGAGAGCACAATCACAGCACTTCAATATACTAGTATAAACCAGTAGAAATATTCGAAATGCCTCTCAAAAATTACCAAAAAAAAAAGAGATAATAAAACCTACTTATTTTCTAACCATTTAGCATCACTGTTTGATTATTTTTTTACTACATACAGGTTTGAAATGCAACTACATTTGCAATTTCTTACTGTGTATTAGTAATATTATAAACCTGTATGAACTTTATTCCCAGACTGATGGACTTTAATCCTATATTCCTGCCAAGAAAAACATTTCACATTCACTGCAGTAAACAAGAGCTCTACAAATGTAGAAGGAAGTAATTTGCCAGATGTTACTATTTGTCTTACAAGTCTGTCTTTGACTTTTGCTTATTTTCTCTTGACCTTGTAGGCTTCTCCCATACACACTTGGCACAGAAAAACAAATGTGAAACCTTTGAAAGCCAGTTGTTATCCAGCTAAAAAGTTCCTTGAGACCTAATACATATACCTTTTTGGTGTGTCAGAAGAACTACTCATATCATTTGACCACCACAAAAGGATCACGACATCATGTTCCTGACTTTTCTGAAACTATGCCATATGCCTTCGCACTTAACTTGCAGCTTTTGCAAGGTTCTTCAAGGTACTGAACAAATAAACCAAATAAAATCCCAGCTAAGAAATTAAGTTAAATTACCTCATTCAAAATCACAGAAAAGAAAGATTAGATGATCTGTGTTTACTTATGATAATATAACCTTGATATTATTAACTAAAGTCTTGAACAACAATATCAGTAATTCAACAACTGAAATGAATATAGAGAATACATGAGAATGAATACATTTCAGACTTTTAAAACAACATTCTCCTTTTCCCTCCTAAATAAGCAGGAGAATGCTGGTGGTCATAAAGCTACACAGCATTTGAAATGCACGCAGTCACTTACCGATACATTTGTTCCCATACATACAAGCATTCAGCACAAATTCCTGCTGCGTTAGCTAAACCTGAGGGTCATGTGTGGATCACTGTTGCTAGATGTGTTTCACTGAACTAAGAACCTTGTCTCACTCATCACAGATGAAACTAGCACATACCACCACTGAAGCATTGAGCTTCCAGAACCACTGAGAAGTTTCCAAAAAATTAAAAACCAGTGTCCAGAGTAATAGTCTGAAAGCAGCTGCCATAAATAGAGGAAGAAAATAGAGAACAAGCAAGTTGCAAAAAGCACTTTCTTCTACACCATCATTTCAGATTTGCCTGGTCTCTGCTTTCGCCAGCTGCATTTTAGCAGCTCCAGAAGAACATGGGGGACATGCTGCTGTTTAAGCTGTGTGTGCAGAAGATGGGATTTAGCCATGCACTTTTAGCACTTTTTCTTCTGTTATCACACCATTTTCTTTTCTCCCAAATGCCTACTAAAAATGTTTAATAGCATGGGAAAAGAAAGCTGAAACAGAAAGCAGAAAACATCTGGAGCCCCAGCTCTGTGTGGAACAGTATTAAAAGGACAACATTTCTTTCCATGATTGCTGTGAACAATGGGCAGCTGGTCCAGAGTTGTGCTTGTGAGATGGATGGGAGGAAATCTTACACCAGGTTTCTTGTTGCTAGTTGACAGTAGAGGAATGGCCCTCAGGAGAAGCTTTGCCACACTCAAATTGAGTTGAGGCATAGTCTCAGCCCTTTGGTTTTGGCCAATCCTAGCAAAAAGGTGGAACTAAAAAGAAAGAAAAAAAAATGAGCCTGAGACTGAAATCAGCCCAGGCAACAAACAGGACGCAGCTGTACTAAAGGAAGAGCTTAATTCAGCAAAAATGCTCTGACTAGGACTGTAACCACGGGGCCAGTCACTGAAAAAAGCAGCAGAGACTGAGATTCACATGTATTGCATCCAAGAAGAACAGACCACCACCAGAAGCAAAAACATCCCGGTTGAGACTAATACAGTGAGTCAGCTGCGGCTGCAAATCATACCAGGGGAAATTTAAGTCTGTAGGTATTTGAGGCTGTGTATAACTACAATCCACATGATATGTTTGATTCATAGTAGAGAATCCAGAATGCTCCTTCACTCTGGTTGAGGTTTTGTTTCTGCTGAAATAATTGTGTACATTTTTATCTCAATGCAGCATGTATGTCTGTGATGACTACTCCTCCTCAGAAGTTACGGAATACATCCAAGGCATTTGAACCTAGAATGGTCTGGCATAAAGAATTAAATGTCACATTCCCTAGGAAGATATTGGAAAGGAGATTAATATTACTAATTCAGGTAAGATGAAAAACAGAGATGTGGCCATAGTTAAGGCAAATAGTTTAGCTTCAATTCAACTGAATACATGAATTAACATTAAGTCCTTGGATTTGAGTTTGTCTTTCACTGAAGCTCTCACACCACTGTTAGTTCACTCCAGAAATATTCTGTTAGGGCAAACAAGGATTTTGAAATATTGGAACATTTTAATCACATCAGTCCTGCTCAGTCTGCCTGTCAACCTGAATAGTCATTTTATCTTAAACACAAATACTTAAAAAACTGGAAGGGAAGAATTTAAAATATATCGCAGAACCAAATAACAGCTAGAGTTCATATTTAAAATATCTTTGAAATAAATGCACTCTTTTCCTTAATAATTAATAACTTTATTTAGGTTACATCTGTTTTCACATAAATATATTGCTAATCAAAGAAAAATAACCAGAAAACCACATGGAAATGACCAAGATAATTGCAGTTTCTTGAGATATGGCTAACAAAATCAGCATCCATTTTACACATGCACATACATACTTTAGGTCTTTAAAATTCTGTCTTCTGTGATGTATATCTTACTACTCAGAAACAAGTAATACATGTACATTTTGCAAGAGTATGGAGTTGTAAGTAGATCAGAGACAAACACTAATAAAGGAAAAAAAAGAAAAATGAATAGTTATCGTATGACTCCCAGAAACTACAAACAAACAAAAGCAAAACAAACTCACTGATAAAACAAAAGTGAAGTCAGAGAATTTGGGTTTTTTTTTTCCTGCAGTATCCTGGGAACGGATTTTAGAAATGTGCACGTGAGTAACTTGAATGTATATGCCACAAGGATAGAACTGTTAGCAAAATAATCCTTGGTTACTTTTCCTGTTGAACAGTCTCTATGTGCTTGCACAGCATCTGTACAAGCTTGCAAATAAGCTGCCTGTTGGGGAAAAAGTGGCAAGAGACATTTATGTCAGAAATAGAGGAAAGTCATGTGTAGAGTGAGTGACAAATAAAGGTTTTAATTAGCATCTTGGAAAATCAATTTAGAAAATTCAGTGTTCAAGAGTTGTTTTATACAAAGTCTTAAGTTGTTTTAGAAATATTTTGATGGACATAGATTCAGAAAAAAGCACAGCTGGGAAGAGAAAAAGGCAATTAAAAGCAAAACTTCTGGAAGGGAGAATATATTTTGGGTTAAGGTTTTGCTCCCTCTGTTCTCTTTCCAAAGCCAGCAGAAACACAAAGCCTACTTTTCCACTCAGGTCTTTCTAAAGAATAGATGAGTTAAGCATCGAGTTAGAAGAGAAACGAACATTAAACATACGTAAAAATCAAAAGGGGCATATAATGACAGCAAAAATAAAAGGCCCTTTCACTTTAGTTTCACATCAGCTATTACTTGTCAATACATCGGTTTCAACTGTAAGTTCTCCAAGAATATTGTCCCAGTATTTCAGTCTTGTATAACCAATAACAATAATAATAATCTGTTAAAATACAATAGCAGGAATACCTAATTAATATTATAAAACAGCCATAGTTATCAGTACCTCCTTTTCACTAGACTTTTGTAAATATTTGGTATGTACAGAAATAATCTGTGATGGATAAATCCTGAAAATGTAGTTGCTTAATTTATTCTCTAAGTTGGATGCTTATCAGAATATTCTCAAACTACTTGAAGGGGAAACCCCAGCTGTCTTCATATGAGGCAGCTAAAACCTACATGACACACAACTACACTCGTATAATACGCTCTTGTATTGATTCAGTAGTTGGAGTAGCTGCCACTATCCTTCTGCACTGCATTTTCCTTACAATGTATTTGAGCTCCAAAAGCATACATTTTGCAATACCTAAGCATTGCTTAATCAAGGTTGTCCTGTATCACCATTAGTCCAGGTAACAGAAAGTCAGTTTTAGGGACCCTGTTCTACTCTTGCTCACATTGAAAAGCTCCATAACTGCAATGGAAGATTGAGTTGTTCTTGTATGATATTTTGCATAAATTTGGTTTAAAAAAGCAAGCAAACAATAATACCCCAGTGGCTTGTAACCAAAACCAAATGAATTTGCACAGCAGATAAAGAAAAAACAAACAAACGTCAGAAACACAAAGTGTGAAGTCCTTGTTGTTTCTGCCTTACAAATA
This sequence comes from Ciconia boyciana, assembly GCF_034638445.1. NCBI lineage: Eukaryota > Metazoa > Chordata > Aves > Ciconiiformes > Ciconiidae > Ciconia > Ciconia boyciana. The sequence goes on along the minus strand of NC_132938.1, from coordinate 68,517,601 downwards.
GGCTCATGTTTTTCTCTATCAAGTTCACTGCTGCTTTTGTGGAGTGTAGTTCAGGGAATTTCGGTCATATAGTGGCAAGTATCACAATTCACACATCGAGTTGTGCCAAAAGACAGGAAGGAGGAGGGGAAGACAGGGAGACAGAAGTCTGCTTATTAAAAAAAATAGCAAGGGAGAATTTTGCTTTGAAAGAGTCATGGAAAAACACTGAGATCCTCAGCAGTTCAGTTAACTCATTTGCTTTAACGGCAGCAATATTTTTTTAAAAGAGACTACAAGAAACAAGTGAAAACAGTAAGAATGATGCTGTGGCCTGGGGTAAGTGGTAGCCCGTGGAGCAAATGTTCTGCAGACCACTCTGAAACAGACATCTTCTGCAGGTGAATATGGGAGACTGTTTCTTAATGTTCCAGCTAACTTTCCACTTCTTTGTTCTGACAAATTCATGGGCAAAAAGCATGGTTAAGACAGCTGTAGTATCATATGCCTAATTTTTTGAATGCAATTACGTGCGAGCAGGGAATGCTCCTGCTTGAGCTCCAAGTCCTACTCATTCTTTTACCTACAAAGTCTTTGCTATTGAGTGCATCAGAGACTGAACACAGACCCAAGAGCAGGATAATTGTGTATTTGGAGAGAAAGCAGCTTCAGGCCTCCCCTTTGGGCAGTAACAAAGCGAGCTCACCTTGGTGTGAATGTAGCCATTTTTATTTAGAAAACAGAACAACATAAAACCAATATGGCACACATTTAAATGACTCAAAATGACTAGAGGTTGCTGTCAAAATAGAACTGTGAACAGAAATCCTAACGGAACAGACACGTTTCCAGGGAATCAATGAGGCTGTACACAACCATGTGGCCAGTGTGCTTCAAAATTCATTGTGCAGTCCTATTCTTTCACCACATTTGGAACTGACCCTGAGTGTAACACAGAGCACTCAGCCTCCACAGCAGCTTTGTACAAACTAGCATGCAGGAAGAAATGGCGCATGCACTGGGGTAAGGTTGTGGCCACAACTTGCTTATATACCCATCTTTTCTGTGTTCCACAGCATACACAATATCATAAAGCCATTGCTTGATGCTATACTATTAATCTAGCAATCCTTTTGCTGATCAGGGATAAGTAAAATTATTATTTAATTTGCTGATTATGGGAAGAGTGGAGGATTGGTAAAGAGGACAGTTTGCTGATTTGGATTTCTCAGGACTGCTCAGTAATTCGGGTATCTGCAAGCAGCATGTGGCTTTTTTGAAGTCATATGTTAAGTCACACATCTAAGAAAAAAATAAGCATAAATATACAAAAAAAATGTTGTCTTGGAAAACCATGACACTGGATAGGACTAGAAAGTTTAGATGCTAATTAGCTAGCCATGAAGTGCCTGGGGTACTGGTGGGACCAAAAAGGACAAATGCAATCAATGGATACCTAGGCAAGGGAATCTAGAGCATCAATAGGAAACAATTATACCCCAGTGTTTGGCAGAGGTATCATGCTAACAGACTACCATGTCCGGATCTGATGTCCAGACTCTAAGGAGGATCCTAATAACATGAAGACAGTTTTGAAAGGGGGAATAGGAATAACTGATGATCAGAACTATGGGCAATAATGTTAAATCCTAGGAGTGCAACCTGTCTAGCCTAACCAAAACCAGTTAAAGGGGCAATTTGGTCCATCCTGTGAGTACTGGCCATGAAACAGAAATATGATAGAAAGTATTTCAACCTCAAAGTTATAAGGAGATATTATGAGTAAGACTCAAAAGAAAATTTCAAGCCAGAAATAAAGAATGTTTTGGTTGGTTGGTTCTTAAACACTCAGGATAGGCTCCTGTTGGAATAACTAACTTTTTTTTAAAAATCAAACATAGATGGTTTTCTAAAAGACACACTCTATTTCAACATGGAATTAGTTTCTGTTAACCTGAAGCACTCATCAATGTGAAAAGTACCGGAACACAAACAAACTCCTTATAAATGCAAGACAGAGGAGGAGCCTGAACCTCCTGGATACTGGGAAAACTTGAAAAATGATCGCTACCTTTTAGCAGATGTGCCCAGGCCTCAGTATTGGCAGCTAGACTCCATGTCTGCATCAGACAAGGAACACAGTAAACAGATCTCTTCCCTTTCCTGATTGATTTCAGAAGTACATCAAGTAATAGTTTCACTGAATATTTTCATAAGGTATAGCTATGTGAACCATAATATAGTTGCAATGGCCAGCATTTGACTGTGCTTAAGTGAAGTTTGAAAAAAATGTTTTAAAGGATGCATCTGAAAATTCTCAGAGCAGGTCTGACTGTGCCCTTCTGCATGGCCCAACAGATAGAAAACTGACTGTACGCTACTGCTGTGCTGTTGTTAAATTGCCAAGAGTGGTACTTGCCAAAAATTCCCCCTTATTTCAAAACTTGGGGGAATTTAAGGGACAGGATTAGATTTAGATCCAGACAACAGCCCAAACCGAGTTGGGAACAATGTGGAACCAAAAAAGCTGACTGGTACTTGGACAACTGTGTTACAGGACAGTCTGTTCCACTCTGCAGGGCATCTCTGGCCAACGCAAAATCCTTCTGCTATCTTTTCCCTCTTTTCCTCTGTACTTACATAAGTCCAAAGATAAACTGGCTATTGTTTTAAAATAAATTATTTCAGTGGGAAGTTTCAAAGTTTTATGTCCATAAATTCATTCTTTATGTAGTTTAAGAGAGGTAGGTATTCAAACTGAGTGATGACATCACATAAATACAAGTACACTAATGCTTAAGTCAATGTTTTCATCCACCTTGCCTTGCACTGTACTGTAGGAAAAACTACATTCTGGACTTGGGGGGGGAGGGGAAAAAAAAAATCTTACTTGTATCAAAACATGCTCATAAATCAGAGATGCATATGGCTTTACTATTTTAAAAAAACAATCAAAGATTAAACAAGTGATGATAGTCTACTAAGCACAACAGTTTTGTATTTGCTGCAGTGCCACTTTAGAAAATTATCTTCTCCAGGCTTAACTACAAACATGCACAGTAAAGGATCACAGGAGTGATCTTAACTGTTCTTTCGCAGTTATAAAACTAGGTTTAGTTAAATGAAGGTTAAGGAAAGGGTTGAAAGAAAAACTGAGGGAAGAGATAACATGGGCAGAAAGAGAACCTAGGAGAACGGCTGGCAGGTAGATGGCACGGTCTAAGAAGCTGCTGTTGTGAACGCCAGCCAAGAAGGGAGTTGGAGTTTGGCCAGAGCAACATGCCACCAGGATGTCAAGGAATGAGGACTCTGAAGTGGTGGACCTGAGGCTAAAGTCAAATGAGCTTGCTGAAAGTTGCACGGAGGGCTGCCTCTGTATGAGCAAAGGGTTTTCAGTCTTCTGGAAGCAATGAAACTTTTTCATCTTTGAGATCAAATCAGACCACATTATTGAAGGGTCACTGAAGCAACTCATTAGAGCCATTGGCTATACTTTTCTTGAGCAACAATTAAAGCTCGTGTTTTGCAAGCTGGTGCTGATCATTTAAAAGGAACAAAGTGACAAAGCAGACTTTAGAAAGATGGACAATATCTTTTTATAATTTTTGAAATCCAACTGTCTTATAGAAAGATAATTTTGTTTAGCTGGCTACTTTTCAGTAGGAACTTCCAGGGTTTCTCTGGATTTTCTGACAACTATACTTGCCTCACAAAACATTCTTCCCCTGTCTCTTTTCCAAGAAGCTTTAAGTACAATGATGGCATGAAAAAATAATAGTTGAACATGATGCATCTTAGAAATGTGTAAGGTAACGAAGAACTATGAAGTCTCCACCTGCAGGACTATTTGCAGCAGATGTTTTCTTACCCTGAATTTAAAATTAAATATTTTGATGGCTTGAAAATGAATACAGCATGTAATAGTTAAAAAGTTGGTTTTCCTAATGGGCACTTGGCCAACCCTTAGGAAAGCAGTCATGGGTTCCCACTAAAGCACAGAGCATCTCCTGAGAATAGAGGTCTATCCGTCATGAGCTCATATGAATTTTATGTTCCAGTTCTCAGAAAAGCATTTTGCTTTCCTTTCTTATTGTCTACCCATTTACTACATCAGAACAAAATCTCATTGTTTTATGTGCTAATAATTACAGTGTTGGATTTAAAAGGAACATTGTGTTTCAACTAAAATTTGTATTTAAGTTCCTTTCTGAAGTAGGGGAAGAAAAAGAAAAAGACAACAGAACAAAGAACTAAAGAAAATGATCATGTACTGATATTCATATAGTAAAAAGCCATCACTTGCTTAACATTAGCATCCGCTTTTCCAAGTCAACAACCTCACTACAGTTGCTATCTGCCCTTTCCTTTCTTCCAAAATGGATTCTAAATGATTGACTGTAAATACATGAGACTGATCAGTTTTGCTTTGAATCATTTGCTTTTTCCTTCAAATGAAACACAAATTCATTTGAGCTACCTGGTATTGCTCCGTGAGTAGGATATACTTGGGAAGTGACTCCGTTCTACAAGTCAGTGAGGAAAATATTCCTTAAGTGACAATTGTTTCCTGGAATGTTTGGGCTGATAAACAAATTTAATGTATTTGAACCAGTTTCCTATGCTAAATGATGTATTAGTCTCCAGAAAAAAAAAGAAAAAAGTTTTCTGATAAGGCTTCCACTAGCCATGATAAAAGAAACAAGAATTTTCTTGTTACAATTTGGAAATAATGAAAAGGTGTGCAAGAACTATTTTCAGTATCACACAAATACCCTGTACAATTTTTGGCCAGATTCTTTACCTCTCCAGTCTTGTCTGTTCTTGCACAAAATGACATTACTGTCTTTATTAGCTGTCAAAGTATTCATATGACCTGTCTTACCAGACCACCTGCAGATAGACAAACACCGATTATCTTGTAAAAAGAAAAATATTACTACTTTCATTGGCCAGATGAGGTAAAAATTGGTTAAAGGACAGATTCAAAGAGAAGATGCGGGTTTCTGAAGGGCAGTTTAAGCAGAATTTCAACAGCCAAATTGAGGTCAATCTACAGAAAGCTTTGTCACACAAGAGATCTAAGCATTGGTAAGCACATATGTTTTGCTAGTAATATTACTTAGGTACATATCCAGAGGCACCAATATCTTGAACAGCTTCCATGGCTGAGTAGCAGTCTCAGGCCTCAAGTTTAAAATTTGCAATCTCTACCCCATCTCAGAAACGATAGTCTAGCAGATGTGTTCAGAATTCAGCAGTCAACAATAAGAATAGTAGCCTGGGGACGCTTGCATGAAAACTATATTCCTGAATGATGATTAAAAGTAGAGATCAGCAGGTACAAAAAAAAAAATATTTATCACTGTGAAAGCTCCCTTATTGTTGAACCAAAAAAAGTAAAGAAGCTAGACTGTTTAATTCAACCTTTGTGAGGTCTATTATTCTGCTTTAACTAGTATAAATCAGGAGTAAAACTTATGATAATGGACACATACAAGAGTGAGTGTGACATAAAAATGTAAGAACTATAGCAATAATGTCAAATCAAACCAGGATCCAGATGAAAACTGATCTTTTGATTAGCCATTCTCTGCATGCCATTCATTACACCTGAATGCAATCAGTAAAGTGGACGTAAACCAGAACCAAATCCTGGGCTATATGCAGACAAATTAGAAAAGAATTAGGCCATAGAAGTGTATTTGCTTTGTCCATAAACTCTGGAATAGCAGTCATTAAACATTCAATATTTACCCAAAATTGCCAGATAATACAGTGTATGCTACACAGAATGCAGGAGTGTCATATTGCAGCTATAATTAGTCTTTTTAAAAAATCAGATATCACTATTTGTAAATCACTAATGAATTATAATCTCTGAGGGAAATTTCTCTCCTCTAAGAATAGGTAGGAATAAGTGGGAAGGGATCTGTGTGATACACTTCCAGGTACTCGGTCACATACCCATAACAGGGCTGAAGCATGTTCTGGGCTTACATGATAAGTAACAGCTTCTCTTCTAGCACTTGCCACATTGCATCTGCTAAATATAGAGTGGGACAAAGGGATAGTTCAAAGAGAAAAGATAAGAGGGTAAAGCTGTAACTGTTCTCCCTCAAAATGCACATTGATATATGTATTTTCCATATCTAACTGGGCACAGTTCCTTCCATCTGCCTTCAGAAAATTAACTACAGTGAGAAATTATTTTGTGTGCATTTTCTTCCTCATCCTTTCGTCCAACCATCTGTTTTTCTGTTCTTGATACCTACTGAACCCCTCTCTCCCCGAGGCTGCTCCTATTTCTTCCTCTGCTACAAAAGAGGTAAATTTCAGCTTGTTGCTGAGGCACAGAGAGGGGAAAGGGGCCAGGGAGTGCAGATGGTATAAGGAAAATCTCAAATTGCAAGGCTTTCCTGAAAAAGCCATGAATAGGAGAGAATTCAGGAGCTGTGATTATTTCTTCCAAGAGAGGCTATCTGCACAGCCGTAACCCATACATTCAACCTTTATGTCAGCAGCAATGGAAAGGGCAAGAGGTAGAGATTAGTTTTCCAGTCTGAAAATCTTGTTTCCTTACTCATAAGTAAGCTAGATTGTTTGCTAGTCTCTATAAACTGCTGCATTAGGCAGCCAGTTACTATGTCTATTCTTTGGGACAGCCTATGTCTGACTGAACCTAGTACACATCCCTTCCTTTCTTCTATTCTCTATCAAGGTGCCAATTAAACTACCCTAACAGCACCTGCAGTGAAGACAAACTACTTTTAAGCCTTCTGATTTTATTGGCACCCTTATTCACAGCCAACCAGCATACAGGGAAACCTGTTTAGCAGCTTTCTACCACATACCACTACTCTAAGACATTAGCAAGGCCTGTGGATACTTATACAGGAGGTGCCAGTGAAGTGAACCCACTCCTCAGTTCTTCAGTTCCCAACCAGGCAGAACTTCTAATTCTTGTACCTTACATATATCCCTTTTCTAACTAGCCATAAATCAAGCTTCTCCTTTCAGGTCACACCTGAAGGTCTTAGCCAAAAGCTTTCTCAGCTGACTCATCCTGGCATCAGCCATCGACTTGGTCTGCCACCCATTTTGAAAATCCAAATACCTCCCTACTCCTTCCAGCCCATGCACCAAAAACGCCAGCCAAGTTCCCCAAGCAGTCTGGTGAACCTCCCAGAACTGGTCAACAAAATAGTCAGAAACTACTTAATTCCTTTGAGTGCACTTCTTGACTAGCAGCCCTATCCAGACACAGACACAAAAAACTCTCCAAAGATGCGTCTTTATAAAAAAAGGCTAAATTCCATATGTAGCCCTACTTTCTCTTACTTCTGACATGAAGTGTAGTATCCTCTCCCTTTCAGTCAAGAAGTCACATGAAAACCTGTTTACAACCCCTCGTGTACTTTGTACACCATTATGCACAACCAGCCTGCATACCAGACTTCACAGCCTACTTATGCCATGCTCTTTCCCTCCACAAGGCATGACTGTATGACTCCCTCATGACCTGGAACTAAAAAAGGTCCCATCCAGCCCACACAGACACCTGGCAGATTGTACTGTTAAGGGAAAGAAGGCTGAAACAGTCTCCAATCATTTTTAGGTGAAAGCCAACGCATACTCCCCAATTTTCAGCTAGACTTTAGATTCTCATCCAGATTTGACAAAACCAGGAAGCATTAATTCACCCTCGACTTCCCTGCCTCTCTTCTGGTACAACAGGGCTTCCTGGGAGCTGCTAAGCTATAGTTAAGAGAGCTAGCAACAGCTCCTCTGACTATTTCTTGCGGTTAGAGTTAGGGGGTTTTAAGTATTGGGCCTAGAGTGCAGGCTAGTATGGGCTGCAAGGATTGATTAGATTTTGGCAGAGGAAGGAATGGGGGAGTAGTGGCTTAAGAATGAGACTTCTTACTATTTCCTAGTCTGTAGCAGTTGTTGATTGCATGCCCTGAAATATAGGGCTGCACATTGGTTTGGGCTTAGACTGAGTATTGATGTCAAATCATTAGGGAATGGGTGGTAAGATCAAAAAGATCTGTCAGGGTAGGTGTAGTCAGCACCTCCACACAGGTTTTGCAGCCATTTCCCTGCTATTTCCCCACACAGGGCTGGAAGGAGCCCCATTTTACAATTAAGGTTGTGTTAAATTGTCAGGGAACTAATCTCTGGTATTGGGATCAATCCCAGGAAACAGCACCTTGTCTCCCATCCTGGCAGATCCACATTTCCACATAGCCAGGCATGTCCTGCCTGTGCCAAGCTACATCCAAATTCAGAAGTCAGAATACATTATCAGCCACTAGGTATCTGAACACAAGCTTGACAGACAATTCTTATCTCACCCCTAACCCTGGCCTCATGACTCTTGCTGTCTCTGAAACTGAAGTTTGCAAGATCAAGACCCCAGTATACTAGCTGTTCAACGGAGCAAAAAAGCTGCTCCTGACCTGAAAAGCTAGCAGAAAGTGCATATCAAAAACACCAGAGGGCACATCATAATTCTTCCATGCTTTTATTCCTTACACCTACAAAAGAAGTCCACAAAAATGTTTTTGTCATAAGTTAGGTCAAAGAGAGATGTCAAGGGAAGAATAACAATCAAAAGGAATGGTCACAAGCAAGAGGCTATGAAAACAAAGAATGTTTTCACCTCCGTAGCTAGAGCTGATTGAAGCTAGAGCTGACTCGTTCAATCAATCACATGGTATCACTACACTAAAGCTTAGATCCAGTAAGCCAAGAAAAAGAGTGACAAATTGGGTATACTTGCTTGCAGTATATGTAATCATGCAACATCAATAATCAGATTACAAAAAGAAGTGCTCTGCTATTAGGAGCTGTTCCTTTAGCTTATATTTGTTCTGAGGTTTCTCAGCTGTGGGTGCAAAGTATTCTTGCAACTTAAGAAATTAAGTCAGAGCAAAGTTTATCCTTAAAACACTGGGCTCCTGTCACCATTTCTTAACATTAGATAATTTAATGAAAATTTCAGTGCTTCTTTCTCAAAAGAAAAAAAATTTTTTTCTTTCAAGTTTTTGAAAGTTACCCTACAAATATTGCATGAAAGCAAAACATATTTATTTGCTGCTTTCCCTAATCGTTGTTTGCAGCAAACTATTAAAAATCAGGTATTCTTATTTTTTTTACCTGGAGATGGTTCTTTGAACTTTTTTGCTTCTTGGCTTATGTCTGGCAGTCAACAGAAGAAGTGTCCCATGCCAGAAGCAGACCTATAATTAGCTTCATGCCCTGCAAATCTTCAATTTGAGAACATACTCCTTAGATAACTCAGTTTAGAAACAAATTGGGAAGTGAGGAACTAGATTTTTAGAAGTTTGTATCTACGCTTTTAATCCTGCTCCACACACAGAATTAGATCTCATAATACCCAAAAGAAAGTAGTAAAGAACAAATCTGAGAAAAAGTTTTGAAAGTAGCTACTAATTTTAGACTCCCTGGAAACCATATTTATCTGATTTTTCAGATGAGATACATGTATCCTGCAGCAGAAGCCCTCTCAGTGAGACACAAAACATCCTCAGGATTCATCCCTCAGGAAATAACATTTGCATTTGAGAATGCTTATTAATACCTTCTCCTTAGTCACACATCAAGTTGCAGCAAAAACTATTCCTGCAACGGTGTTAACTAGTAGACACTGCTTTCTTCCTGCAATTTCATTTTATGTTATCTAGATGTAAGAAGATTCATGAAGTTGAGATCATAATAAACAATATGAAAAGTAATTTACAAGATGCCAGGAGAGGTTGGGGATGGGGGGAGATTCCTTCACACAAACACATGACTATCAGAAAGCCCTGCTTAAAATTCTCACATGAGAGTTAACCTGAATTATCTCTGCAGATCCATTTCTGAGAGTTAGTACTTAAAAAATAAAATAAATCTCATTAGTATTTACTCCTATAAAAGTAGTCTTGGTGAAAACGTTCCAGCTAGTTAGGCAGCCAAAATTTCATTGCAGTGAAAAGGGATGATCACACCCACATTCAAGGACAAATCTCATGAAACTCATGTTTGACAGGAAATTGTACAGGAAGCTAATTTAGAGAGATCAAAATGAGGGTGGTATGTTCCCAGGACCCAGGGCAAGTCAGAAATCTTGCAGCTGAATTTTGTACATATGGTAATTTGATCAGAGTGGATATAGCAGAGAAGGGAATGAAATAGTTGAATGAAAATGTAGAAAAAAGAAAAATCAGCATGGGAAGAAGAATTCAGTTATCTCTGTAAATAAGCCAGATCACAAAGCCCCCAAATCAAAACAAAAGCTACTTTATTGTAGTAGGGTCAGAAATACCATAATTTGGGATACATGCATCACGCACGGTCACTTAAATTGTAGGATTTGAAGTTGCTATGCATGTGTTTTCATTTACCTTCTCGACAGTGTACTAAATGCACTTCTGCCTTAACACCGCAAACTAAAAAAATGGAGCATGAGAGCAAAACACAGGGAGAATCCAGCAGATTTGAAGGTAACTATACACTTTGAAGCTTACTTCATTGTTATGTGTCCAGCATCAGATGACTATAAAATGCCTGTGTCTTTTATATGTGTATTAGAAACAGGGAATGTGACTCTCTGCTACATCCTCTGTATTTCCAGAACATTGATAGAGAGGAATTTCAAAAGTCTGTAGGAAATGTATGTGGGCTGCAGCCTGCAGATCCCACAACCACTGTACATATCCTTTCAGCCAGCCATCTGGTGATTTGTGGCAGCATGAACTTTGATCATAAGTCGAAACAGTTTAATAACATGAAGTACAAGCAGTGTCCAAGTAATCCAAGTAAGAGCAGAGAGCAAAGCATTAAGTTGAGCTATAACACTGACTTTCTCTGGGAAAAATCACAACTTACCATGTCCTTGATGACTAAAAGAATAAAATCTGGTATTTATTTTCTGGTTTATATTAAAACCTGAATAATCTTATTTTTGATCTTTTAACCAACTGAAAGTCATAGTGGCTAAATCATAATCTGTTTGAATGATTTTTCCTTTATTATTCATAAACACAGGCAACTCGGCTAATACCAGTACATGAACTGGAAGTAATTTGAACTTACACCCATTCGTTCTTTCAAGAGGCACAAAATTCAACATTGCGTCTATGCTTCTGTATACTCGTATTAAAAGAGACAAGTCTTGGATTTCTTTGGGGAGAATCCCAGAAGCCAAACAGGAAAGAGGAGGAGCAATGAATGGGAAAACACAAGAAAAGTTTGATGTTTCCCACAAAGCTATAGGATCTCCCAGGGGCTTTACACAACCTAGGCCAAATTCTGCACTCAGTTACATTTGTAATACTTAACTGATTTCTGGAAAGTTGTGGATGCAGAGAAGTGAAATTTGGCACCCTGTTTTTATCGCAGGAAAAATAAGAGAAAGGTAATTGTAAAAACCAACTTAAAAGCCATCTGCTTCTAAAATGAAACAACCACAAGTGGCAATGTGCAAAGAATGAACTATAGCTTATGTAATTCTTCAAACACATTTTTAAAACTTTCTGACACAAACACATGAGGAATCTATTAAAAAACCCAACCCCAAACTACTGGAATCTGAATTTAAAGCAAAGCAAGTCAGAAATCTGAAGGACAAAACAGAAGTGGACAGTACAGCTGCTGGAGCACCTCTCCTATGAAGACGGGCTGAGAGAGTTGGGGTTGTTCAGCCTGGAGAAGGGAAGGCTGCCGGGAGACCTTATAGCAGCCTTCCAGTACCTGAAGGGGGCCTACAAGAAAGCTGGAGAGGGACTTCTTACAAGGGCATGTAGTGATAGGACAAGGGGTAATGGCTTTAGGCTGAAAGACGGTAGATTTAGATTAGATATAAGGAAGAAATTCTTCACTATGAGGGTGGTGAGGCACTGGAACAGGTTGCCCAGAGAAGTTGTGGATGCCCCATCCCTGGAAATGTTCAAGGCCAGGTTGGACAGGGCTTTGAGCAACCTGGTCTAGTGGAAGGTGTCCCTGCCCATGGCAGGGGGGTTGGAACTAGATGATCTTTAAGGTCCCTTCCAACCCAAACCATTCTATGCTTTTATGAAAAAAATCCACGAGGTCATGGACCTATAATGAATAAAATAAGAGTCCATTGAGCACTTCTAGGCCTGCACACAGAGCATGAAACTCTACACAGCACTGACCATGCAAGACTGTCCCATCATTGAGGCTGAAGGGTGTCACAGATTTTGGCAGGATGTACAAATGGGAAGACCAAGATAACAAGGCAAAAGTGTGAGAAGAGGCAGGCTGAAGTCACTTTCTTCCATTCTGCTGGATGATTTCTCCATTTCTGCATACCTGTAAAATATGCGATACCTCTCATTCTTGATGATGGGACTGTATTATGTGGTCAGACACTTCATCCACTTTGTCCTACATTTTCTAATGTTATTGAAGTGATTTGGCTGAAAACATGAGAAAGTCAGTTCTGTGCGTATTTTGTTTTTCATTTTCTTGGGCTTCTGCTGTAAGTAAAATAAGAAGAAATTAACTCCTTCAGTTTGCCTGATCTAAAAATGAACAACCACCCTTCTCCACATTGTAAGCAGAAGCACACAGTTCTCCCAGGACCTGCCAGAATTACAAGATTAACAATAGATGACTATTCATTAAAGTGCTCCTTAATTTAGAATCTTTGGAAAGGCTTAAATGGTCCTCACCCATACTGACCAGCTTCTAGGAAATTAGAGAAGGCTGAAGGAAGGGAGAAAGAAAGTGTCTAAGATGGGGGATTTCAATGTATTTAAGGTGCATCTGCATTTGCTTTGTTCTCTGTTTCATTCTGGAGCCCTTTCCCAGTTGTTAATACTAATACAGGTTCATAACCACACTCACTCTGAATTGGACTGAACTTAGTAACAGGCGTGGACCAGAAGCTAAACTGGACAAGTCTACATAGTGCATACAACAGAGGCATGAGATATACCAAATGTGTCTCCCCCCTCGCAGTCCTTCCGAGATAATCCATCAGACTTCTCATGCCTTATGGCTCCCATACCACTACTTTGATGTAACAAAGCAAAAGCACAAATCTGACAGACCAAAAGCAGTCCTCCCACTTTGGTTACTGCTTCTCTTCCTTCCCTGATATGGGAAATTTGGGGGTTTCTCCTAGTGATAGCCTGCACATGTGGTTTTGCTGCCAGAAGAGTACCATGGCAACATTGTGAGGAAGTGATCTGACAACAAGCTATAGCAGCAAGCACAGCTCTTACAAGTTTATAAAACTGAAAGCAGCATACTTAAAAGCCCATATCCTGGATCACTGCCATGGTTCAGTTCCACACACACACACACAGATTATGCACTGGGTTTTTGACTGAGAAACAACAGTACCGCCCTCATCCAGCCCTTTTATTGGAAACTCCCAAATGTATCTACAGAGACTGCTTTTTCAGTGTCTTTGGTTATAAAGACAGCACAGAATCCATAGAAAAGGTCTTCCTACCAGCCCAGAACACCACCAAACTTTACACTTTTTCCTCGAGGCATCAAAAGTACCCTCTTTCTCAAGCGTTGATATTTGTCTTTTTTTCTTCAAATATGTTTGTGGAGAATGAAGAGAGAACATGGGTTCTCCTCTTCCCTATGCTTTTCTCCAATTCCTGTACCACCTACACACAAGGGCAGGAACATGCTAGTCAAGTAACTCCCATGACCTATATGTTTACGAACCAGCCAAATAACTTTTCTACATGAGGAGCAATTGCAGTATGACTCACTGATGGCTAATCACAGCACACTATTGCAGCAATAACTACTACGTGAGCATCTCCAAAGGAAAATTGACCCTTCCAGTACCCGGCCTTCTGTGTAATCACACACACTTATCACCCTGCCCACATGGCACCTCTTTCAAAATGGCATTGCACTTGGAGTACAATCACATCCTACATTCTTGTAATGAGCAACAGGAGGCACAATGTCCCTGCTTGCTTTTTCATCCAGAGTGGCTAATGACTTAGCAGTGTTCTTATTTCAAGGAAGGTTTGAACCCAGCTCTTAAGAGAAAATTGTGGGTATTGTAACACAGTATGAGAACGAATGACAGTCGGGAAATGCTGCTGAAAAACTGTGATTTAATTTGCACTGGTGTTATTTTTCTTCATTAAATTCATAAGCAGTTGCATGGGAGAGGAAAATGCATCTGAATTTAGTTATTTAGTAAGAAAAGAAGCAAAGTCTTTTCACTCTAATCCCTTGTTTACAGTGTAAGAGCTTCCTGAACTGCAAAAACTGGGCCTGATTCTGGACATTGCTCTCCATAAGAACATCAAGAATAAATCAGCTAAATCTCATGATTCACTGATTCTTGGAAGCCTTTGTCAGGTATCCATCAGAAAAGGAGATGACAGAATTCCATTCTTAGGAATATCCCAGTAGGTATGAAGATGTTTGTGCTGACAAAGTAATAATAACAATTAAAAAGTAATAATGTTTGGAAACTGGCAGTGATCATTCCAGTAAAATGCAGTTAATTTTTTCTTGATCACGAATACAGCTGTCTTAAAAACATCCATTTGAAACTGTTGTTCTAAGACTAATATATACCTGCAAGGAACTCATTCACCCTGTTCTACTTTTCCTGAAAGAGAAATTAGTTACTGTTTCTAAATGGATACCCAATATGAAGTTTCTTTTAAAGCATAAGGAGGAGGGGAGACAAAAAGACGTAGGACTGGAGAACCAGAACTTCAGTTAATGATGCAGGATTTTTGGTTTATAGATTCAGACATTTCTCAATAATTCCTTTATATTATTGCCTAACAGTAGGCTTTACATAACATCAGTTAAAAACTACTGTAATACAAGAGGATAAACCTCATCTGAAAGCTGGGAAACATAATTCATGTTTCTTCATCAAAAGTGCAGAGCTGAAGTTACCATGAGTAACAGGAAGTTTAAAACAGCTTTGACTGGGGACTTAAATAAGCTTTTAACCACCAGGATGAGCTGAGACTAGTAGTTAACAAGAAGTCTGGCATCACTCTTATGAGTTGAGAATTCTGTGAACACTTTCTGAACTGAAAGCAGTTATCATGAATGATATCATCCTTCATCCAGATGGCATACATAAAGAGATTGAAGAAGTGGCAACTTAGCTGATATCAGTGTAGTAAGGGAAAATTCTTCTGTGTTCAAAAATTATGCTTGAGCTAGACCTGGTCAGAAAATTTTGATAACATTTTTATTCACTGGAAAAATACCAATTAAAAACCCCAAATATTTCAAAGAAGTGTGCTGATTTCAAGAACAACTCATTTTTACAAGAACATTTTTAAAAGTTGTTTCAGCCTCTGCAAAACAATTAATTTTCTAGTTTGAAGTTATAAAAGTTATTCCTCTTTAATTTCCTTAGGGTTCTGCAGCTCTGTCCTTCACAATACAAATGTTCCTTAGCATCTAACTGCTTTAAAAGCAAACACAAAAGACCTCATCTTTACTTGCCTTTCAACAATGTCTATATATCCCTTCTGCATTATATCACTAGTCCCACTACCTAAAGCTGCTGTTCTGAGCTGTCCTTCTTCAATATGCCCCATATCTTGCTCCTGCCTCTGAATCACCACTGAATCTGCAGTCATTAAAACCACTAGTGACTCTTGGTGCAAATCTTAGAACCAGTACTGTCCTTATTCTTCACCAACAATCAGATCCTTCACTTTCTATGACTCTGCTATCTGCAACCTATTCCATACTGATTATTCCTTGTTCATTATCCAAATGTCAGCTTCTACTTCTGATCAGCCATGGATATGATCTGATACCTCGTATATTTTAAAAAATCATCACTGGGCTTTTTCTCATGCTGCCCTTCACATTTGGGTAGAGCTCCCCATAAACATCCACAAAGTTATCTCACAAACATCTCCAAGGCTCTCTTTTGCTACGCTGCCCATAAAATTATTAGTGCTGCTAACTATTAAGCTCTCATGCCCTGCTACCACCGAGTATCCTGTTAGCCAGTACTGCTTTATTATTCTTTTAGGCTCCTTATCTCTTATTACCTACTTTGCCTCTTCTATGTACTGACATTACAAACTTTAAATTAGCTTTCCACTCTTTGTAATTTGTATACTGCACAGCACAGGCTGACACTAGTTTCTCACTACAGTTCATAGCAATATAGTACTGCATAATAAGACCAATAAAAAAAAAAAAGGAGCTGCAGCAGGGAAACATTGAGTTCAGTTTTCAGGAAGACAAGCAGGCGAGATGCCTACATCCTGTTGGAATTCAGACACCTACATGCTTCCACAGAGGTCATTAGGAACCCATTGTCAACTTTAATGGCCCACAGAACCTTCTGCAAAAATAAGTTTCTCAAGATATGGCTTCTGAAGGATGCCACGAAAGATCAGTTACATAGTTTTGACTCAAGTCCACGTTGTGACAGCAGAAAAGAATTTCATAAACAGCAAAATCACTTCGTACAAGCTCTCCTTGAGAATGAAAGCCAAAAGCATACATTATAGACATTTCAAAATAATATATTGTTCTCTCTGAACCTTCCCCTTTAAGGAATATGCAAAAGATTAAGTGAAAGAAATATGAGAAAAAAAGAATGTGAGACAAAGATCGTGAGAGAGGTTACTCTCACAGCACTTTTGATCTGGCTGACACAGAGAGGTAATAAAAATTCATAAGAAGCCTGTTCTTGCTCAATTTCCAGGACAAAAACATCTGGATATCTATCCAAAGCTGACTCAGCCTTGACATCTTTTGATCCCAAGTGCCCTATTTCTTTGTAACCAAAGGTATTGTGATGTATTCACAGAAATGCACGCATTTCCCAGTGGGTTTTTGGTGTAGCCTGATCAGAGTGGAATGGGATGAAAAACAAAAGCTAGAACAATCCTGGATACCAAATAAAAAAAAAAAAACCAAACAAAATACCACCACCCAACCCACTACAGGAAGAGTTAAAACCTTACCGTTTGTAATAAACACATATTTTATTATTTATATAGCTCTGCATGCATGCTGTACACAGTGTTTGCCTTGCAGTCTCAGTATTAGAACTGTCAGATAATGTTATCAATACACATCAGCAATTTTAAAAAGTGGTATTTTTGCTATACAAATGAAAGTGAGGAATGTGATATGTCTCAAACTAAGGAAAGCCACAAAGCAAAATCAACATTGTCTGGAGAAGAGGATGTAGGAGGTGGGAATTTCAGAAGTGCACACATGGGGTGTTTGTAACACACCTCAACTGACTAATTATGACTTTACACATGCCAAGCCTCTTTTGATTTTATAATAAAATCAAGAAGATAAACATATGGTCCATATATACCTGCGTTTACAATTTAGAGGACATGGAGCTAAACAATCTCTTAACAGCACCTGACGTGTGCAATTGTATTACTGTAATACCTTTGAGCTTTTATTACAGAAAAAGCCCCATTCTACTACCTGCTGTACTAATATAGAAAAAAAGAAATTAACTGAAGAAAACATTATTTTGACAGAACTATTATAGAAACCCTGGTGTATTTTAAGTTAGTAAATCCAATGTACTCACAGTTCTTGATTTCATGCTATTGGTCAGCATAGTCATATTTTGCTCTGACCCTTAAGGCACTGAGCTGAAGTTTTCATAGTTATTTTTTCTCATGTTATGTTCTCCAAGCCAGTCTAAGAATCATGATAGTATGGCCTAAGTTTTAGAGATGTTGAGCATGGATAATTTTCACCTCCAATGTAATTCTGAAAAGTTCATCCCACCTGATATGAGGTCATTTAATCAAGATACCTAATATTAAGTTTCAAGTTCAATTTTAATTGACCATCTCTGAGATTTTCACCTAATTCATTTCAGCTTCAATTAAAATCTATTTGATATCATGGTAAATCCAGAAATAGTGCTACTTCACACAACCTGCACCAATGAGATTGCAACCAGAATCTAACATATGGATTGCATTTAGAGATGCACTGTTCTGTTTCAAGTATCACTTCAGTTTCCACTCTTTAGCCATAAAGACACACACTACTATGTGTTATTTACACATTTGTATTTGCTGTGTCTCATACAGCTATGAACTTCCCTAACATTGGATTTATTCAATAAGGAAGGAAACTGAGAAAGCAATGAATTACAGCAACATTTTCACATAGCGTGTAAGTCACCTTATAAATACAATGGAAGGCCAAAGACTACTGAAGGTAGAAAATGATACAGCATCATCCAAAGTTTGTGTCAGTGACTAGAATCCATTTAATTTCAGAAGGATTTGGATTAGGCTGTTTGGCTAGCTTCCAACTAACTTTTTATGTATGGGGAAAGCAACAATTACATAGCCAGCAAGTGTGGAGTTTGCACACATATTTACTTTGGTATGCTTATGTTGAAGACTCCAGAGTTTTTACTGCTTAAAGCGACTGTGGGTGAACTAGAATAACTGAGGCTATCTTGGAGAGAGATACCTAAAGTGCAACCCTCTTCCAAGCACGCTTAACTCTACCTAAACTGTGAACAAAGGATGGACCACAGAGAAAGCCAATTCTTTTTACTGGTAAGCTTTGTTCATGTTACCATGAAACTTTTAGGACAAGCATACCCTGGGTTTCCCTCTGGCTTACACACAACATCAGTTAAGTACATTTTGGTTGACAAATTTAAAACTGCCAAAGTGAGAAAGGACACAACTTTGAGGACATGTGCTAATTTGAGTTTCAAGTTTTTTGTTTTCTATTTGCAACTTTTACTCACATATTTCTCTGGAAAAAAAAGCCACAGAGGGAATCGATACAAAGTTCACAATATCCCTTTTAACTTTCTTATTACTGCTATGCACAGCATACCTACACTTTGATTTCTTTGGTGTGTCCCCTTTTCAGAGAACATGTGAAGCATTTGTTAACAGTGCTCTGAGGGCAAAAGGATGTCCTGGAACTGGAATGTTTCCATGGGACAGCCAACCACAGGCTGATTCCTGAAGAAAGTGACAGGACCTAAGTTACTGCAGTTGTTTAAACTTGAGCTGGGGGCATCTTACAGAAATTATTACTAATGCTGGTAGAGAGATGGAACTGATTATTAAATAAATATTTCCAGCTGTTTTTTCTAGTTTTCAGCTTGTGTTCCACAGTTGAATACTTTGAACACATTTCTTCTAGATCCAATAAATTAAAATCTAGTAAATAAGTGAGAACGAGATATTGTTAATATTCCCAAGTGTGGTTATATGGTTCTTTCACAGACACTTACAGATTCAAAATACAAAGGTTTTGCAATAAAAAGCTGCTATTTAAAGTTCCAAGCACTATTCACAACAAATATATTTTGCAATAGAAATGCTATTACATGTCAGGAAATACACCTGATAGACAGCCTATGACTGCCTGGACATGGTCCTGAGCAACCAGCTCTAGGTGGCCCTGCTTGAGCAGAGGGTTGGACCAGATGACCTCCAGAGTTGCCTTCCAACCTCAACCATTCTGTGATTCTGTAATTCTGTGAATTTATGTGCACATAAGTGGATATACAAGTACCTATTTTGTTTGGGAATTTAAGATTTTGAAGAAGTCTCTCTTTGAGGGTTCAAATATTAATGACATAAAGGGAATTCTCAGTAAATTAAGAACATTAAGATGACAGGCAGAATGTGAAAATCATACATTATTAAGATACTGCATCAGGAGTGACAAAGTGAAAATTACAGGTTTTGCGCAGAGATATGCAAATTATTGGTAATAAAACCTCTAATGCATTATATACAGAAGTTTGTTTCTCAGAAAAAGAAAAAATATTACAAAAAAGAATACTATCAATTGGACCAGTTATCATTTCCAATTTCTCTATATTCAGACTTCTCTCTCTCTAGAACTCTCTCAGTCTGTGATCAGGATGCAGTCCTACCATGGTACCTATACAAAAAAATATTCTCATAAGCTAAGACCTGGCAAACATTCATCTATGCACATAATTTTATTAATAGCTGCACTTGCCTAATTTCAGCTACACAATCACAAGGACTTTAAAGGTCAGCTCCCTAACCATAGCAAGACTGAGGCACTTTTAAAACTGACAGTACCTATAAGTAGATAACATCATGCATGTATCATTTTGTATCCCTTTTCCCCACTCCTTAAAGGCTCTAAGTCTTTTGGAGCCAGGATCAGGACTTTTTATGAGTTAATAGACACGCCTAGCAAAATGCCTTTTCAAAATGCCTTGGACACTGAACAAATAAATTCTTATACAAAGTAGGAACATGTTAATAAAGATGGCTGAAGGCAGAAAGGAGGGTATTCAAATCATCACATTTAGGTGCCTATGTTAGGAGGATGATTTGCCTTTGCAGTAGATGAAAAGAGATCTCTCTCCCCAGCAACTAGGAAAGGTTCTAGACAGATGACCCTTCTAGCTTAGGTGCATTAATTAGGTGGGATGAATACTGACACCTCTATTGGTTCATTGCTTACATTTAAATGTTGTGAAAACACTTTCCCTGTTCACACAAATCAGGACATTAGCTACGCCACCATAGAGATAATCTCAGAAGGAGAACAAATAACCTTTAAATACAGAGACAAACAAGATTTAAATGTAATATGGACAGCAAGAACATGCATTCTGAAATAGAACACAGAGGATTTCACTAGTGCTTTGTGCAATGGCATTAGAACTTCCCTGTATCCTTGGGATACACTCCTACCTGCCGCTGCATCTTAACACTACATTTTCTGCACTGATCTTTGAAGGTCCCTTCCAACCCAAACTAGTCTATGAGTCTATGATTTGTTTCAAGTTGATGGTTTGTAGTCAAATGTCGACTAAATACTGCTAGCTTTTTTTTTGTCATTTCTGGCTGTCCTGGTTTACAACAAACTCCTGTCCACAGTTTCCATTACTCATAGTCAGGAAAGAATCAGTCAGGCAGAAACAGGTAAAGAAGAACGATAGGTTCCCATTTAACCTATTGTAAGACATATAAGGCAATGTAGTTTGCTAGCCAAGCAAAATAAAGTCTGCAAGAGAAATTATTTCTCTCTTTCTAAACAACGCTGAGGAAGAAAAATGACCTAGGTTAAATAAAATGTTAGCATAAGAGAAATTTTCTTCAATGAAAGCCTAAATAAATTTAGGCCAAAAATTGGAAGTGTATATTTTGGAACACCCTTTAATTAGGAACTAGGAGGGGCAAGAAACCTAACTGGTTTCAAGGAGGATCACAGATAAATTCTTGTAATGCACTAAATGATATGGTTTTCTGTGACAGCAGAGCCTGATCCCAGTTGTCTGGAGATTCTGGATCCTAGATTTCCAATTGGTTTTTCTGACTGCTCTCCTAAGATCAGTAAAAGCTATATTAGTAGAGAATAAATATAACTCACATTAAAAAGAATAATAAATTCACTACAAATTTGTGAGTAGAAATCAAATCAATTCCTGCCTACAACCTGGACTAGGGAAATTGAAGCTAATGCCCAAGTAATCCCTTACAAGCTATTATATTACTCCTCCAAGAAGCACAGGACAAATATTTATTTTTTAATTCTCTTTTGGCAATAAAAATATAAGCAAAGATCACAGCAAACAATTGTTTTAAGCAAAATAAAACCTAAATGACAGGAAAGGGAAAAGATATGTTCAGCTGCACACATCCAAGAAGCAGCAGCATTTCTTCAGAGGAAGGCAAGATTAGTGAGTTTTATGTGGAGAATCTGGCACCTGCTAAGAAAACAAAAAATTGTGGAAATGCAATAACACAAATTACACACACTAGATAAACCAGGGAACTACTAAACCCCATTAATTTACAGGTAGAAAAGGTCTATGCTTTTGATTCATGAGTGGTCTCCTCAAAAAAATACATTTTAAAAGTATTACTGTGAATGAAACAACTCCCTATAAATTAAGCCAATTTCACTGACTCTCAACATCAGCTCATGTCTGATACTTTTCACTTTTTTGTATGTTCGAGAAGCTTCTTTAGACAAAGCCAAGTCTGGTAGCGCCAAAATGCTGTGGGAAAGGCTGTCTGAATGGCACTTCCATCAAAGACATAGAAGTGCCAGAAAACTTTCAAGAAAGCCTGGTCTCCTGAGGGATCCAGAGCACTTTTGTTCATCTCAGAAGTAGGCATACATTTTGGAGAAGCATCAAACTTCCACTCACTACCCAACAAAATCTTAAACTTTGACATGTAACAATTAATGTAAAATCTGAGCACACAATCCTTTTGTGTTGTCTACAGACATAATTTTCCCCTTGATCACCTTCATAATTTCAAAGCAGAGAAGCATTAAGAAGCTTTTCAATTAACATTGGCTCCAGTAAAGATTTCCTTTTTACTATTTTCTTTGTAGATTTTCAGTAAGATCACCTTATGTTTAATTTCAAGTCTAAAACTTAAATAAAAGTAAAGATCAGTCTAAAATGGCTTCCCATGTTTTCAGACTACAAATGCTACATTTCAGCTTGATCCACTCAGTATATTTCAGTGTTGACATACCCAAAATGTGCACAACTGCCACTAAACCTTTAGTTGAACTGGAATCTGGTTGGTAACAGAAAGTTATGCAGAACAGAGTTTTCAAAGGCAAACTCAACCATTTTTGTAAGAAGGGGACCAAAACAGAATCTTCCCTCTGCTATCCCTGTGAAAATCTACAGTAAGTCTATTAATGTCGATGTTGACAGAACTGTGAACATATCTGCAAAATCAGACAATCAATTTAATTGAAATCAATGGAATTCACCAGGGTAAAAAAAGGGTGTGCCCTGGTATGAATGATTTGCAAGGCAGAGTTTTGTGACCTGAGGTCATCGCTACCAATTTTTCTTACAAGTCACACAGTACCATCTTATCTCTGTAACTAGAGCAATGTCACTACACACTGGACTAATCTGAGATATGAATCTAGACCATTGAAAACTTTCTAATCATGGGTTCAAACTGACTTTACATGATACTGTTTTATGCTATATAGGAAAATTCCTTTTTTCTTTTTTTTAGTGCAGTTAGGGAAACTTTGCACACGTGGGGTATGTGCTGCGATATAATCATTATACATATTATCACTAATAGAGTAAAGTAATATTTCAAAACACTGTAGGAAAAGCTATCCTCTTCTCAGATACAATATAGTATTGGCTATCAGGGCATGGAGCAGTTAGACCAAGTAGTTTGGGCTGGTCTCATCAATATCAAGAATAATAAAGGAAATATTTGCCCAAAATATACAGTGCATTTTTTTCAATATGTTGCACATAACATACTTCCCCAAACCAAATGCAATAAAACTCAAAAGCGGGATGAAAATATGCTACAGGTCGAACTCAACTCTAAGCACACTGAGCAGAACAGTTCATTATGTTTAGTACAAAGTGGAGGCTTTGCGGACAGCACACATTGCCTGTTGTCAATAACGTTACTAAGATGTAAATAACATTAGGTAAATTCCAGTCTTCCCAGGAGAGAAAGAAAAGCTTTGCTATCCGTGAGCTATGGAGCTGCTTTATTCAGGATTTGTGCGATAGCTTCCCCATTACATTCCATCTAACTGTTTATTTACGTGAAGCAATTCTAATGCAGCTCATTCAAAGTTCCACAACAGCAGCATGAGCCGATGTAGAAGCACAACAGGTGGGAATGGGAATATACATTGCTGCTTATGGGCATTTTCATGTCCCTTTGCTTTAATTTGTTGCATTTCCAAGCCTAATATCACAATCCAGAACAGATCAATTCACCTTACACTTTAACTCATTGCTACAAAGGCAGGTAGCAGCTGGATCACTTTTAATTTGTTTGAGGATCACCAGTTGTATACTTACCACAGTTTAGGCAAACTCTGACCAAAAATCAAAGTTTCTGCTATAGTCTGAAATAATTCTAATCAGAATCAGCTATTCAGAAAAATTAAAGCAGCAAGGTTCAGGTATAGTCTGTGCACTTTTATTGCAGATAGGAGGCACATAACAGCTGCCACCTCATTAAGACTTTTATTCAAGGTGTAATGGGAATGTGAAAGAGCAAGAAGCAGCAAGAAAGAGGCAGATATATGGTTCAATTCCCTACTACGGGTTAGCCAGAAAAGCCATAGCATGTCACAGGACCTAGGGAAGAGGTGGAGCAACAAAAGAATTATGACATAAAATTCTGGACAACAGTTTCTTTCTAAGGCTCCTTCTGAGATGCTGGACTTGCATGCTACGTTTAACAAAGGTCTGAACATAATCTCTCAATGACAATGCTAACACATGTGGTGCTACTCACATGCAAGAACTCCTACAATTTTTTTGCATTCTCCTGTCATCCCTCCGTACACATTCAGCTACCATTGCATATTTGTTTATAAGTCAGAGACTGCCTAATGTTAGTAAAAGAAAATGACATTATAACTCCCACCAGCAATGGCACAACTAGCATACAGAACAGCACTACCTAAGACAGAATAAGTTCAGAACTGCCAGAATTTTGGGGTTTATATTTGTTTTATATTTGTAGGCCAAATTTAATCATTCCATGGTTACATTTCTGGCTCCAAGAAATGTTAGTACCGATACAGCAACACACCATTTTTGCTTTTTTGCATTAGGAAATTTATTTCTTATAGGTTGCGTGCTGTGCTAGTTATCTTTCTGTGACAGACAAGAACAAAAGTATAAAATTTACAAGAGGCAAGTTGCCTCTTTTTAAGAGCATATATATAAACCAGAAGTACTTTACTGGAGCAGTTTGAACTTATACTGTATGATGGCACAGCAATTTGCCCAGTGATGATGCAGGTTTTTAATAGTAGGCTATGGAGAACTTCATACTACTTAGTTTAAGTTACAACCCAGTACTGATACACATCCATAATGGTAGACACTGAAAGATTCAGTCTTCATGTTGAGACAAAATGTGGAATCATGAACCAGAAAAAGGTCAATTGCTTCCTATGATGTACGCATGTCTTTCTCAACTCACCTTTTGGAGTGTTTTCCTGTATATTGTAAAATATACATTTGCAATTTAATTACATCACCTGCTTCCTTCCTACAAACAAAGTGACAGGAAGCAAAGGAAAATATATATTGGCTGTGAGCCTGGCATCTTCTACTGAAGAAGCATACCTTGTACAATAACCCAGGTACAGGGATAAAAAAATGTGTTCATCTCCACAGGGATTACATATTTCCCATGCCATATAAACATACAAATATAAACTTGTTCTATAGATTCCAAGCTATCATTTATTATCTACCAGTTTTACTTACTCTAGTCATTCTTATTTGTGGACTATATTATTGGATACACTCTACAATATGTCTCCCTGTTGAAAGGAATTTGGACTGGGTTTATAATAAAGAACATATTATCCTTCTTGTAGTTCTGGAAATACAAATAATTTTTTCTTGGCAAGATATATCCTGTGGTTTTTACCTTCTTTCTGGGGGTCTCTACTATCTTTTGTCTTAACATCTGTATTCAGTCCAATATTTTATCCTGTGCACTTTCAAAAGTACTACAATTTACTTCCATGGTAAGGAAAAAAAAAATAATCTTTTTTGTAACATTGGCATGGCTGGATTCCCTTACACCTGTCCAAGACAAGCTACCAGTTCTGTGTCCACAGTATATTCTATGTCAGACACAGGAAGGGGAAAGAGGTTTAGAACCAAGTAGGCTAAAACACACCAAAAGCTCCATGAAAATTGAGATTTTTAAGTCCTACTGACAGCAGGTCTCTGAAGTCATCACTTTCATGGCTGTGACTTCACTAAGTGTCCCTTCCAACATGGAGCTCATTATGTCTGTAGAGTTAGTGTCAACCCACACAAATCTTGAATGCTGTGGGTGTTTACCATCAGAAAGCAAGCACAGATATTTCATTGATTGAAAATGAATTGGTAGCAAATAAATGGATGGAAACTAATCAGCACTGGAAATGCACAAAGAAATACTCTTAATGTGCCCCATCCATCTATTTCTATATGCCCCATCTACAAGAAGGGCTGGAAGGAGGATCCAGGGAACTACAGGCCTGTCAGCCTGACCTCAGTACCAGGAAAGCTGATGGAGCAGATCATCCTGAGTGCCATCGCACGGCATGTAGAAGATAACCAAGGATCAAGCCCAGCCAGCATGGGTTCAGGAAAGGCAGGTCCTGCTTGACCAACCTGATCTCCTCCTGTGACAAGGTGACCCACTCAGTGGATGAGGGGAAGGCTGTGGATGTTGTCTATCTGGACTTCAGTAAAGCCTTTGACACGGTTTCCCACAGCATTCTCCTGGAGAAACTGGCTGCTCATGGCTTGGATGGGTGTACTCTTCGCTGGGTAAAGAACTGGCTGGATGGCCGGGCCCAAAGGGTGGTGGTGAATGGAGTTTACACCAGTTGGCGGCCGGTCGCAAGTGGTGTCCCCCAGGGCTCTGTGTTGGGGCCAGTTCTGTTTAACATCAATGATCTGGATGAAGGGATTGAGTGCACCCTCAGTAAGTTTGCAGATGACACCAAGTTGTGCGGGAGTGTTGATCTGCCTGAGGGTAGGAAGAATCTACAGAGGGACCTGGACAGGCTGGATCGATGGGCTGGGGCCAGTTGTATGAGGTTCAACAAGGCTAAGTGCAAGGTCCTGCACTTGGGTCACAAAAATCCCATGCAACGCTACAGGCTTGGGGAAGAGTGGCTGGAAAGCTGCCTGGTGGAAAAGGACCTGGGGGTGTTGGTTGACAGCCAGCTGAATATGAGCCAGCAGTGTGCCCAGGTGGCCAAGAAAGCCAATGGCATCCTGGCTTGTATCAGAAATAGTGTGGCCAGCAGGACTAGGGAAGTGATCGTGCCCCTGAACTTGGCACTGGTGAGGCTACATCTCGAATCCTGTGTTCAGTGTTGGGCCCCTCACTACAAGAAGGACATTGAGGTGCTGCAGCATGTCCAGAGAAAGGCAACAAAGCTGGTGAAGGGTCTAGAGCACAAGTCTGATGAGGAGCAGCTGAGGGAACTGGGGTTGTTTAGCCTGGAGAAAAGGAGGCTGAGGGGAGACCTTCTCGCTCTCTGCAACTACCTGAAAGGAGGTTGTAGAGAGGTGGGGGTCGGTCTCTTCTCCCAGGTAACAAGTGATAGGACAAGAGGAAATGGCCTCTAGTTGCACCAGGGGAGGTTTAGATTGGATATTAGGAAATTTTACTTCACTGAAAGGGTTATCAAGCATTGGAACAGGCTGCCCAGGGAAGTGGTTGAGTCACCATCCCTGGAGGTATTTAAAAGACATTTGGATGAGGTGCTTAGGGACATGGTATAGTGGTGGTCTTGGTAGTGTTAGGTTTACGGTTGGACCCGATGATCTTAAAGGTCTTTTCCAACCTATACAATTCTGTGATTTTGCAATAGGGTTGTAATCAGCAGTGAGAAACCCTAATGTTTCTAATGTAATGTCAGTGAAATAGCCACTATAACTCTCTAGAAATCACGACTGTTGGAGTTGCTGCTTTTCTGTTGATGCAGCCAACATTCTTAATTCTTCACAGGAAAAGTCCTTCTGTATATAGTCTTTATTGTACAGTCATAGGAGCACAGACCCTTATGTGGTCTTCTGTTTTTCAGTGTGAAAATTTTGAAACTCCGTATTGGCTCTCAGGCCTCCGTGACTAAGTAGAGAAGCTGAACAGAATAATCTGTTCTTTAATGAGTTTGAGCAAGATGCCCGTTGGAATTTATTTTAAAGTCTAAAACAGGATAATGATGTTAAAATGGCAATCTGACTTCCTCCACAAAAAGATTGGTCTCTAAAATGCAATTTAGAATAGCCTAAGATTTGAGTCACTCGGGGTGAAATTCTAGCTTCACTGAGAGACAAAAAGAATTTTCCAAGTGACTTCAAAGTGGTCAGGATTTCATTCCTTATATGCTTCAGATGCTTTATTCAGAGGAAGAATAAGCTGTTGAAGTTTAAAAAATATGCTTCATTTAGTTAATTTTCAAATGCACCAAGATGCTGGAAGTATTCCAATTCTTAAGTTGTAAATGGGGAAGAAAACCTTTGAAATGTCACTTTAAAGAGAATAAGCAGGCTTCTTATTAAAGGGTCTTATTTGGCAACAACAAATTGTAGCATGCCTTCCCATTCCTCATTCTCCTCATAACTATTATTTATTGCCATTACTGGGATGTGTTCTATAATTGGATTCTGGCACAGATCTGTGGAAAGAGAAAAATCTTTCCAATCTGATTCAAAATAGGTTTTACTTTGTAAAACACACATGCAAAGAGTGAAAGATTATCTCTTTGCTCCCCAGTAGTTATTCAAACCATTTAGACATTTAACTCTAGGCAGACTTTAAACCTGCAATTTCTGACATTGTTTTTATAAACTGTGTGATTTGGGGTTGGGGTAATTTTTTTCATATTTGTGGGATAGCTTTCTACTAGTGGATTTTGGCTGAGCAAATAGCATGTTCCTTTCAAGAAATACACTTTGACCAAAACTTGCCTCTCACCAGAGCCACATACTTCGCAGTCATAAGTAAAGTAAATGTGCTACTTTACAGTCAGAGTTAACAGCTGAAAGTCAGGCATGTTGATTAGGCATGAATCAGTGACTCTGCTTCAGTGTCTATTCAGAAAGCATATTGAAGGAATTAAGAAAAAATAAGAAAAGCATAAAAAAGCATAATAGTATAGCATAATAACAAACATAAATAACAAGAAATAAAAAATAGCACAAGGAAAAGCTAAATCTTTTCCCTCTGTTTAGAAAATGGTCTTCCACAGTTGAAGAACTTTTTCAATCAATTGATTACAATGTAAATGGCCAAGCTGAGAACCATCAGCACATTCACATACTCTTCAGCAAAGCACACACTTTGGAATTCACACTAATCAGAACAATACTCAGAGAAGGGAATAAGAAAGAAAAATATGAGGAAAAGTCAAACTGTGAAAAACAGGAAGCTGGAAACATTTAACTAAAACATCAGTTTGTTTCAAATTTTTTTCCATTCTATAAAGCTTAAGCTATAGCAACTACCAGCACACACTAATTAATAGCATCAGCCTCTTAACAAATCAGAAGTACTCTGCAGTTTTGACATTAAAATAATGGAAAACTTGTCTGAGCTTTACAGCACTCTTAGCGGCATAGCCACCAACTGATGCCTACTTTGCAAGAAATTGTATCTTTGAGGACTACTTTACCCTTACCTGTTTGTCACTACCAACTTTTCTCTACAAAGAAGGCCTGCCCAAGGATCCCTTTATTTATTTCAGACCAACTCAGCTGCCCTAGTTTAATGCATAAGTGCAAGTGGGTATTATTATCAGGTGGGCTTGGCATGAAGTGAATTAGAAATACATACAATATTTCTTCTCCTAACAGAGCTTTAGGGGAGGGATATGCTCAGCTTCTGACTGGTGACAAGCAATGGATGGGTAGCACTATCTTAAATTTGGGCAACTAAATTCAGGAGATAACCTGTTTGTGGCCTACTTTGAACTAGGAGAGAAGAGCTATTTTACTTCAAAGCAATCAGAGAGCAGATTCTGTATACCAGTTCCTCCTACTGAAAACCCAAAAGAATACCACAAACTTGCGGAAATGTTCCAGTTTCTGTGCAAAGATATTTTTCTAGTGCCAGCCATTTTGAGTCTTATTTTAAAAGCTTAGTACCAGCCTGTTTTTATTAAGTGGTTGAAAACATTTGACTGAACCATTTTAAAAGCAAAAAACCCTAAAATCTTTTCTTCCTTTAAAAAAGCCACAACACTTCCACTGAGAATTTCATATGCATCTATAGTGATTTAATATTGAAAGAGTGTATTTTTTTAAAATATTGATAGTTTTAATTCCTCTGGATGTTTGTGAGTACACAGAGGAGAGAAATACATATCAGATATATCTGAAAATGTAAATGTTTAACGAAAGATCTGGTTAAATTGACAATTCAGTCTTTTGAATGCTTGCCAGGATAAACACAGCCCATGAGTATGTCTCTGAGTATGGTTTATCACATGTGCATAAATAAAGAAAATGGCAAAGGACCCCCAACCCTTCAGATAAATGCATGTACATCATGATATATGTTGTCTTCCAAACAAATAGTGGCTTTCATTAGAATTTTGGATCTATCTCAGCTCTTCATTATTCAAAGCTGATCTTAAGAATTTAGTTTTCTGAAACTCTGGCAGGAACAACAAAGCTTAAAACCTTAGCAATAAGTATAGTGCTCTAGAAATAGGTGACCTAAACAAGATACTGTAAATAAATCAGAAGGACTGTCTGTAATGAATACAGTAACATAACATTTTTTTCAGAAGTGCATGACCTCTATGAAGCATAGACTTAATCAAAGCAAACAATAATACACTACAATGGTACCTTTTGCAGCAATACCCCAGCAAACAGGGTAAAGTGATACATACAATCTTAGTACAAATCAAGCACAAATCTTAAAATACAGTGTCTAGCCTATAGAATACTGTAGGTCATGATAGGGTATATAACCAAGTGAAGTCAGGAAAATATTATAAACATAAATATGCACAAGCAAATTAGAGAATAAGAAAGCACAAGAGAGAGTTGCTTTCTTTGAAGAAGATCCTTTCTAAGATGGTGACTGACTGATGTGATGATTTGTTTAGCAAGCCAAATGGTGTTAACCTCAGTGAGAGTAAATATTAGAATAGAATAATGCTCTGTGTCACTCCCTCTATTTACCTATGTTTACAACTGTTCCAAGCATGCTTCCATAAAGGAGTGTTCTGATTTCTATAAGAAACTGAAGTCTTCCACTGGGCCTAGGAGTTTTTGCATAAATGGTTTGATGGTGGTTAAATAAGAGACCAAAAACTGCTGTGCTCTACCAGAAGAATCAGAAAACTGATTAGTTAATATCATTTCATATCCAAAGCCATAAGTGAAAAGGAGACTGTCTCTGAAAGTATTATTCACCCATCTTCCTGAGCACTTGAGATGCTCAGTGAAGTATAGTGTTACCTGACAGAACCACCACGTGACAATGGAGGGCAAGGTGTACTCTAATAGAATAACCTTATACAAGGAAATAGCCTGAATCTGAGTCTCATCATTTTGATATAAGTTGCCAAACATATCTGTTCAAACCAGCATTTCTTAATATACCAAGTCATACCAGCCCTCCAGGTCAGAAGGAATTAAACTATCAGTTCCTATTCACCACTAAAAAAACCCTTAAACTTTGTTTCATGTTGAGACACCTCATTAGGGGTGGGTACTTAAATCTACAGACAGCATTATAATAAGTAATGATTAATTAAAAATTTTTAAAAACACAACAATTGAAAATTTGAACCCTTTAGAAAATTGCAGAGACTAGGCATGTGACTATCTGGAGGCAACAATTATTGTTACTATCTCTAGAGAGTACTTGGCCCAGACATGTCTATTAATACCAGACTTATTAGGTCTTGACAGCTTATAGGACATCTGTTTGTTTCATTTCCCTTTAGTCTCGCCAAATGCTAGCAGCGAAAATCATACAGACTTTTCTCCTACTTCTGCATAACTTGAAAGCCTATTTTGCATATATGAATTTTGACAATAAACAAGATCTTCTAGTGTTCTGTATCTGATATATATGTACAGGCATGTGTATTCAAAGAAATGCAAAGGTGGGTAAATTTCTTTAATCTGAGGACATTTATCTAGGAATAAAGGTGTAGTTAGTGGAGCTAACAAACGTTCCTCAGAGGTAGGACAGTTTTAATAGATTTGGTTTTTAACGTGAACCAAAAAAGGTTGCAGAGACCAAAATATCTCAGCAGAAGTTTTTCACAAGCAACTCCCTCAAGTATTTCAGTATATTGCAAAATTCCAAGAAAGCATTACAAAATTTCAGAAAATAATATTGAGGCTTTTGGCATGGCTTTCCCCATTTTTCCACTTTTTAACATAAATTGAAGAGAAAAAGTCAGCACACAGATCCTGACCCAAATAAAGTTCAGTCTAAGGTATAAGGTACAGGTTCTAAGCTAAGCTGGAAGCAGTTTTTTAGTCCATCTTGCATTTTGCTAGACTATTACAGTATTCCAATTCTAAATCTGAAAGGCATTTCTTTCCCATATTGTTCACAATTCCTGTAAAGCTTCTATTGTTCTGGGCCATTATTTCAAAAGTAATAGTACAGATGAGATTTAAATAGCACCAACTGAAAAAAAAAATAGGAGATAGCTGCTTGTATATTATAAATCAGTCACAGGCAGTTGCTGATGCTTTGATCCAGATATTTTGCTATGAGTATATGCCAAGCAGCTAAACTATTTAATTTACAAGAATCCAGCTTTGCCCACTCATCTGATCTCCATATGGCTGTGTAAATAATTTTTTTTAATTTTAAAAATAAATTTATCTTTCATTATAAAATTCATGTGAACAATATAATTTCATACATATACATTATTTGTCATTATTAACAAAAATTTACCCTCACTCAAGCTTTGATTAAGGCCCATTCACAGAGTCAATACGTAGGGTTTTTTATTTCAGTTTAAAACTTGTTTGGATGCAGATTTCTTTAAATATTTTCACTCCCAGGAACCTAATTTCCAGTAAGAATGTTTTGGATTACAGATTGTTTCAGAATCAAAATTTGATTTTCAACTATTTTTCAACACTTATTGAAAATTTACTTATCTAGATTATTATAGCCACTAGTGAATTAACAATCATAAAAAAGTCAGGAAGGACTAAAAAAAATTATTAAAATGAATCAAAATTCTCAACAAGCAGAAATAGCTTTTGCAGAAAATTGCAGCAACTGTCCAGTTTCAGATATATTTTGAGATACATGTACATGATGGCATGGTTCCCTACAAAGTATATTAATATGAGTCAGAAAGAATTACATCATTTATGATCACTCCCTGACAATACAAATAAATGTATTTCCATTTCCATCAAGAGATTTACACTCACTTATGCCAGCTGAGAATCTGATCCAACAGTGTTGTAAGAGTCCCACAACATACCTTTGATTTCACTGGGTCTGAAGTAAATAACGTTTGATCACAATATTGATATATGTTTTCAGCATGTGTTTCACAACTATATCCATGGTTTTTAGTATATTCATAATACACTATTCTAAATAACTACAGAGCTTTCATTATGCAAAAGAGAACATTACTTTCCCACTGTCTTAAATCTGACCTAGTTAAGATTTAGCATTATACCATTTACTTATGGATTAGAAAATATGAGCTTTACATCCATAAGGAAGTGGAAAGTGTTTTTCCAGATGTTCTTCCCTAGGAAAGTATGATGCAAAT
Organism: Ciconia boyciana; assembly: GCF_034638445.1. NCBI lineage: Eukaryota > Metazoa > Chordata > Aves > Ciconiiformes > Ciconiidae > Ciconia > Ciconia boyciana. The sequence goes on along the minus strand of NC_132938.1, from coordinate 68,484,334 downwards.
TATAAACTCACTAGTTCAAAGAGTACATAAACTTATATTTGCATGCATTTATTGGTTGTGGTTTTTACTTGGGGATACTGGTGGATGAAAAGCTGGACATGAGCCAACAATGTGCACTCACAGCCCAGAGGGCCAACCGTATCCTGGGCTGCATCAAAAGAAGCATGGCCATCAGGTCGAGGGAGGTGATTCTGCCCCTCTACTCTGCTCTGGTGAGACCCCACGTGGAGTACTGCGTCCAGCTCTGGAGCCCTCAGCACAGGAAAGACATGGAGCTGTTGGAGCGGGTCCAGAGGAGGGCCACAAGAATGATCAGAGGGATGGAACACCTCTCCTATGAAGAAAGGCTGAGAGAGTTGGGGTTGTTCAGCCTGGAGAAGAGAAGGCTCCAGGGAGACCTTATTGTGGCCTTTCAGTACTTAAAAGGGGCTTACAAGAAAGATGGGGACAAACTTTTTAGCAGGGCCTGTTGCAATAGGACAAAGGGTAATGGTTTTAAATTAAAAGAGGGTAGATTTAGACTAGATACAAGGAAGATATTTTTTACAATGAGAGTGGTGAAACACTGGAACAGGTTGCCCAGAGACGTTGTAGATGCCCCATCCCTGGAAACATTCAAGATCAGGTTTGACGGGGCTCTGAGAAACCTGATGTAGTTGAAGATGTCCGTGCTCATTGCAGCGGGGTTGGACTAGATGACCTTTAAAGGTCCCTTCTAACCCAAACTATTCTATGATTCTATGATTCCTGAATAGTTAAATTGAATAGCACATTAAATCAATTAAAAGTTGATGAAAGTCTGTGACTAGGATAAGTAGTAGTTAAAAATTTAAAAACTGAGCTATACTGGTTCTTGTTATCTAAAATACATTATTTTATTTAATTACTAACAATAGTTTGCTTTTGGCTACATTCATAAGAATTATCACAGAAAGCTAGTATCATTATTTACCCTACTGTGCCCAGGAATTGCATCCGTCTCAAATTTTAATCTTTCTATCTATACAAACAGAATAGTCTTGCGTTTCAGCTTGATACAAAGGACTTGTAGTACTTTCTTCTGTATATTTATGTTCTTATTACACTGTATTTTAACATGACAAAAATCCAGTATTATAAAATGAAAATCCTTATAACTGTAGTGGCATATTAGACAGGAAAGGGAGACTGGCAAAAATATCTCTTGTTCATTTTCATTTCACATTCTGAAAAATCTGAAAGTACTAACTGTGACAAGAATAAAAATAAAAGGAAATAATACACATATAGTATTAATATGCTTGTATATTTTAACAGCATTATTAATTTATCTTTCCATAATTTCCCTTTATTTGAGAGGACATAGGTTAATTCACAGTGGCTTGACACATAGAAATCAGCTCAGTTTCGAGTTATTTTATAAAGCAAAGTAAGATTGCTACCACCAGAGAAAGAAGTATTTCTGTCCAAAGATAGCAGAATTGAGTTGGATCTTTTGTCTAGGATACTGGGACTAAGACACATAAAATCACTCCCTGTTTTCTTTCCAGCATGCCCTCCGTCTGTCAGGGAGCAGCAAGGGCTGGCTGCTCCCTCAGAGCTGGGGAGCCAGCAGCCAAGGGGGATACCACAGACAGCAAGGCAGGGGCCTTGCCAGCCAGAGGCTTGACATTCTCCCAGTTTGCTTGTCTGTCTTTCCTCACCACACCAAACCCCAGCACTGTGACTGGGATTAAAGGTAAACTAGCAAAATTCATCCATTTAGTGTTTAGTGTATGAAGAAATGGGCATACTACCAACTGTGTGAGAAACTACAGTCGATCACCAACAGTGGGTAAGACAAGGATCATCTTCATCAGGAAGATGGCTGATGAACACTGTTGTCCGCGCTCAATGCCTACCAGGCATATGCAGAAGATATGAGTAGTTCTCATTAGAAAGAATACAGGAAAAGAGATAAGACTCTCTATGAACAAGCTGGGATGGAAGAGGAATGAAAGGAGCCAAGGTTAGTTGGCTCCCAACCCTCTGAATCCTCAAGACAAGTTCAGATTTCTTGACAATTCTGAAACTTAGTATCACTGAATTGTATTAACACAGCCCAGTACCAGTAAAAGCATTTCTTCCACATAGTGTCTAATGTCAAGAAACACAGAACAATTCCCAATGATAAAATGGGTCCCATGGCACTGTCATTGTAAGGGAGCTTTTTGTGAGATTGGATTCTGTTGAATCAATCTATGGTATTTTTATGGAAAACACCCAAAATATAATTCTGAATTATGTCTCTGATCAAAATGCAGGATTTCAAAATAGGTCAGTAACATTAATATATCACCATTCATTGTGGATCTGTATATGACTGTCAAGAAGTTCCTGGATTATGGTAGTTTTATACCAGTCATGCTGAAAATGCTGGATTTGGTCTAATAAAAAAGTTTAGTATGACATTATCCTGGATTTTTTTCATGAGATTACTGATATTTCTTTACTGAATGAAATAAAAAAACCCACCATGAAACATGTATTTAGGTACCAACTACAAGGAACTAACTTGAGGCCTTAGCATAAGGACTTTCATTTGTCTCTTGAGTTAATAACATTCATGCTTGGTTTTTCTCATCTACGTAGAAGAGGGTGAAAGTCATTGCAATGGAAGTCCATGTCACAGCAAGGTAATAAAGGTAACTTGCTTGACAAAAACTATTGCTATCTCCTTTAATCAGTTATAAGTATCACAATTTAGGTGCTCATTTGCCTCATGCAAAGCCTGTGACAACACATGACAGCACATCATACCAATCCTATACCCATCAATCCAATCATATCTTAACCCAGCCCCTCTAAACATGGGATAGAGCCAGCTGTACTGTTAAAACAAACAACAGAATACTCCACATGCATAAACATAAAAATAGGAGGATCATTCTTGGATGATTGGAAGAGTTTTATCACCAAAATTTAAAGAGCTGTCTGTTCATTCTTTCTCAAGTATTACAAACCTAGATTTTTCTATTTAAACTGCCTTAATGCTATCCTAGCTACCTAGACGTGTGCTTTGGTTTCCAGTAAAGAATGTTTTTCTAGATAGCAGAAAGGAATGGTGCAACCTTTTCCAGAAACCTTGATCATTTGAAAAGACTTTATCCTAAAATTGAGTTGCAGAGCATTCATTACATCTATAAAAACATGCAGAAGTTTGTAGACCTATCATTTAATGGTAAGTCTCTAAATAGCCCTGTGTATCACTTACGGTAAGATAATATCTGGAATAGTATATGCTAATCATTAGACTGAATAATATAAGAATGGGATTTTACTGTATCAAAGTAAATGTACAAGCAGCTTATTTCAACCTAGCTTTAGTTAGGCTAACAAAAAATTAGATAACTTAGAAACATTAGAAATAAGTGAGACGACTCAGGGTTTTCCATGAAAAACAGCTTCACTGCAGAGTAGCCAATAGAAATAATTTTAACCTTATTTAGATTAAGATTAAATGGCACTCTAATATCTCTCTATCTTATCTAGATAATTTTATTAGTGCTTAAGATAATAAAAGAAGCATCTGGCAGCAGAACAGCATTCCTCTATCACAGAACATGTGTTCTGCACAGAGTCCCATCTGCAAATGCAGATTGAAACTTACTTTTGTGAACTAACGTAAGTTATGAAAGATTATCTAATCTAATGTATTCTCTTCCTCTTAGTGTTCTTTAAATCAAATTTTAATTTGTCTTTATATCTGTTCTTCTTTCTTCCGTTTTTTCTTTAGTATGCATGTAACCACTCATTGCATAATTTCACTCATTGCACGATTATGTAACAGGCATCTTCTGTGACATATCTCTATTTCATTGTTCTTTACGTATACATCTTTACTGCATATTTAGGGTTTTATGTAAAAATCTTTTTATCTATTACCGTTAAAGACTGGTCTTTTTGGAGCATGTTCCTTCAACTCCCTTAGCTCACAGCTAGTTTCAGGGTTGCCTGAAACAATGGGGACGAAGAATGAGAACAACTGAAGATCCCCAAATGCTCTCTACAGTCAATTGCTTTGCTGTCTTGGCCTCGGAAGAGAAGAAGAAAAAAAAAATATTTATAGAGCCAATATGTAAAAAATACACTCTTTGCTAAATATTTCAATAAAGATCACACATTATTCTTTCAGACAATATCCAATTTGCCACAGAATATTAATTTACAAGTACTCCTTTTAGTGTAGTTCATGCAATTCAATACCATACCATTTTCCAATAGAAACAGTATAACTCAAAGTATTTTGAACACAATAATTCTAAAGCTCAAGTCAAAATACTCTTGACATAATGGAAGTTTCATCTGAATTACAGAATCCCAGAATTGCAGAGCCACTGAGATTGGAAGAGACCTTTGGAAATCATCTAGTCCACCCCCTGCTCAGAGCAGGGTCACCTAGAGCAAGTTGCTCAGGCCTGTGTCCAGATGGGTTTTGAATATCTCCAGGGATGGAGACTCTCCAACCTCTCTAGGCAACCTGTTCCACTGTTTGATCATCCTTATAGTGCAAATGTTTTTTCCTATGTTTAAACTGAATTTCTTGTATTTCAGTTTGTGCCCATTGCCTCCTGTTCTGTCACTGAGCACCACTGAGAAGAGTCTGGTTCTGCCTTCTTTCCTGCCTTTCACCAGGTATTATTACATATTGATAAGATCCTGCCTGTGCCTCTTATCTCGAGGCTGAATAGTCCCAGCTCTCTCAGCCTTTCCTCATACGACAGATGCTCCAGTCCCTTAATCATCTTTGTAGCCCCTTGCTCGACTTGTTCCAGTAGGTCCATGTCTGTCTTGACACAGCACTCCAGATGTGTCTTATCTGTGCTGAGTAGAGGTGTAGGTTCACCTCTCTCAACCTGCTGGCAATACACTGCTTAATGGAGCTGCAGATCCCATTGGCCTCCCTTGCTGTGAGGGCACATTGCTGGCTCATGGGCAACTTGTTGTCCACCAGGAAACCCAGGTCCTTCTGTGCCAACTCCTTTCCATGAGTAGCCTTTCCATGAGTAGCCTCTCAATGACATTGGCCAACTCCCTCAGCACTCATGTGCATTCCCATCAGATTCTATGGAACAAGAGCTTGAAAATTAGGGTTTCCATCTATGGAAATGCAGACCAACAACATTACCTCTCCCAGTAAATCTTTCCTGAAATGTTCTCAGTCTATTTTATTTAACACAGTAGAAAAATGCTCCCCAGAATAAGCTAAAATGCTCAGTAATTGAAGGGAATTTACATGTTACTACTTTTCCAATCTGCACACTAAAGGTCCAGCAACCTTACTTCTTACTAAAACTTTGCTATCATGATTCTGCAAAAGTTATATACACCCAAACCACAGTTCCTGACTAATATTCACATTTGGGGTGCAATAGCTCCTGCAGTTGTTCCTATGTTAACTGGCACCATGGTCTATTTTGTCCTTTAAACTTCAATCCTTTTTCACTTTTGATTCCATCACAGCTTCAGGTTTCAACTTCCCATAGTCCAAGGGCCAGAATATTTCAGTGGTTCTAATACAAATACCTTTCCAATTATTAGAATAGACTAATATGGAAGTATTCGCCCTATAATTGTCTTTGAATTATAAATTCATATTGTAAATTGCCAAAAATTTCTAGTAACATGAAGGAAACAAAAGACAGAGACAGAGAAGGGGGGGAAGAGAGATGGAGGGATGAAAGGAGAGAGGAAGGAGGAAGGGAGTAGCAAGATACTCTTGCCAGAAAGAGGATTTATTTGTGCTAAGCATATGAAGAGAGTTATAGGTATGCCATTATTAGAGATAAAATTTAAATAAAGCAGCTACTGGGAAACAGAAATGTTATGTAATAGAAGCAAATAAATAGTTCAATGACCACTGGAAATAATGGGCTTTGAGTTTCAATGAATTTATATTTTCTGGTAGGTACTCTTTTTAACTGAATTATTCTAAAGCTGCTGCATAACTGCATTTCTTGTTGAAGAACAGAAAAACTACACAAGATAGAAATACTGTCTATGGTTTGGATTCTTCTTTTTTTTTTCAGTGAGGAGCAACTTCTGACTGAACCAAAGTTGAGAAACCTACCCACCAAATATTTTTCAAACTAGCATGTTTCTATGAAAAGTTTTAGATTTGCTGAGTTCTTTTTTATTTCAGAACTACAAAGCAAAATTATTCACTAGATCTACATATTGAATTCAAAGTGAATTCAAAGTTATCCAGTATGTTAACCAAAGTATCTAGGTTCATTTTTCCAAATTATCCAAGTGGCTCCTAACATACTTCATATTGTTTCTTGAGGGAACAAAAATTATATCAGAAATCAAGTGGAAGAAAGCAAAATAATTAGATATTTACATACTTTGCCATGAATAACTCTTCTGATTTTCTGAAAATGCTACAGATTATAAACACGTCAACTGACTGCTCATGAAAATGTCAATTATAGACAATATCTGGTTTTGATTTTGGTCTTTTGAATCTCAGGAATGCAATTTAGGACTCCACAAGCTGATGAACATATGTTCCTATTTCATACTACATCTGAGGAGGTAAGTGGCTTAACAGGTAATACATTTGCTAAACATTCATTTCAATCAAATAAAATTAACTCCTCCAGACATAACTAAAGATCATATTTTATTGCCTCTGAGGTAGTTGTATAAAAGGCACTGCAGCTTTAGTTTCATTAGGCTAGTAATACTTGCAATAAAGTATTCCTTTCTAATACCTGAAGGCTTCAGGAAAATTAATAGCTTTACAAAATGTTGAGAGTCTTCTTGAAGCATGACTCCAGCTGCAAAACCCAGATATCCTTAAAACTGAAGTATAATGAGTTATTTTTTAATGAGACTAATACATTACCCTTACTCTGAATCTTTGAGGTTGTTCAAGACAAGCTAAGTAGTTTGTTGAAGACAAGACGGAAAAGGTCAGAGGAAACACTTTCACTGCGCTGAGTCTGGAAGAGAGAGTCCTCAGTCAAGAACGCTTCATAAAAGAATGCACACACAGGATAGCAGTCCTAAAATTATTGTGAAAGTGTCACTAATAGCTGATAATATCTTCGTGTAAAGAACCATATTTTATCACTTTTCTTAGTAGCTGAGGTCAACTGCATTTGCAACTGCAGTTTTTGGATAATTCATCTACGGTAACTTCCTTTTCCATGTTACTTTCCTGAAGACAGTAAAAAAACCTAGCAGGAACAATTAAATATAACTTTTGACTTTAACTTCATTTAAGACAAGAATTCAACTCAGTTTTAGACACCTAAAAGATTAAAGACAAAACAAAGGTCCAATTAATAAATAAGCAACAATAATAATAACAAAGAACACAGAACTGAGCAATTCCGTAATTTCTAATAATTAATACTACTTATGTGGGTTGGCAATAATAGAAGCATTCACAATGGTAATAAAGAGCTCTCTTTTTTCATATTTTGAAATAGATCTTTAGTAGAATTAGTAAATTCGGTTATTTCATTTAATAGTAGATATAGTTATGCATGGCAGTGTCTGAATATATGATGTAAACCTTCCAAATTAATGGAATTAGGAACTGGAAGGACAAATGTGTGTTTGAATGAGATCAGAAATATAAATTTCTTTTTTTTTAACAACTCTAGTTGTTTAGACATAAAGGTCAAACGATCCTAGGAAAGGAATAGGGTGTTAAGAATGTTTAGAGAACTTATAAGAGATTTAAGAATTGCATTCGATAAAGCACTCCATAAAGTGTGCGTGATCTTTAAGTATACCCTTTCTAGCTCTTCAATAGTTTTTCCAACAAGTTATCACACAGATGATTCTTGACAAAGCAAATCATTAATACTACACATCTACGACCAAACTGTAAAGAATTTAAAATAACTTTTACTAATATACAGCAATTTAGTGGCTTATCAGCATTTATTCAACTTCAGGGCAACTTGAGATTTTGAATGAAACTTCTCTACCTGATTTACAAACAGTAGGCTTCTTGTGATTCCCAGCTTGAACACTTATGTTCCTTCAAAGATCTTGTGTTTTGACACATCATTTAACTGAGATGACTTTCTAGAAGAAATAAAGTATTGCCATTCCAGTTGATCCAGATGCTGGTTTTTCCTGTTCAAGATTTATCAGATTATTTAAAACAATGTCTACAGAAATATTCTTTTAACTATGCAAAAAGTTCAAAACAATTTCTTACATGATTTAGTGCCAGATATTCTAATTCTGCAGGCCGCTAGCATCACATTTTCTATTGTTCTTTTCTGTCTGTTTTTCTTCTTTTAGGACCACGTATTTTTGTATCCTATTTAGGAAGACTGCCTTTTTGTATTCAAAAGAAGCCCATATATGTTTAGAAAATAATTTCTGTGGTACAGCCAGATGGAAACTTGCCATGAAATGAGGCTCCTGAAATGATTCAACAAGGGACTCAAAATTTCTTGAACTTGCTAGCATGAAGGGATTTTGAAACTGTTTCCGCTACAAGCTGCTCTCTCCAATACATTGCTCTTTTTTCATCATGAGAAAAGATTCTTAGCTATAAGAGAACTTCCCACTTTTTCTGAGCAAGTTTTGTACCACTACCTTGACAGAAGAACAGTACAGGAAACATAGGAATGCCAGAAAATGCTGCACTTCTATTATCTTTGTAAATGCATTTTTGGTCTTGAAAACGAAGAGGTATTAGCAAGGTGTGTCCTGGATGGACCAGAGAAATTTTCACCCAGGAACAGTCTCTGTTTACAGATCCAGCATTTTTGAAACTCTTACACATCAAGTTTTACTGACTGTCTTGGAAACATATAATCCTGGCCAAATTCGGGGAAAATGCAAAGCAAAAGCTGTATATTTCATCACGAGATTTTTTTCCCTGCTTTGCTCACGGCTCCTATGTCATCTGGTTCGATCAGGTACACAACCTTTCTGAGAACCCTGTGTGCTGTTAGCAGGCAGCTACAGTAGTGGATTCCCAAGGCTGTTGCTTGGAGGAGTCCAGCAAAGTAGCTCAGCTCAATTTCAGCGAGGAAACAGTTAAAGAGCTCAGTGTTCCCCTGTGCCCGGGAGGCAGCCTTTGTGTTTAACATTGGCAGGGGCTCAGTTTGGGCTGGAGGTTTGTTTTAATTGGGGGAGGGGGCAGAAAAGAGGGGACGCTCTGTCTTCTTCAGTCTGTCTTTCTTTCACGGATTTAGCGGAGGTGGAGATTTTCAATCCCACCCAGTCAGACGCAGGCAGGATGATCTGGTAAGACTATCCCAGGAAAAGCCACTCAGAGGAAATTCGCAGCAGCAGCAGCCACAGCATGAGCCTGAGCGTGAGCCGGAGCCGGAGCCGGAGCCCGAGCCGGAGCCGGAGCCGGAGCCGGAGCCGGAGCCGGAGCCTGAGCCGGGCGGGGGACGCACGCCGGGGGTGAGTGCGCGGTCTCCTGCTGGCGGAGCCGGGCGGGAGCCGCTGCCCGCTCCCGGGGAGAGCCCGGCCCAGCGCCGCGGGACACTTTCAGCACCTCTCGATAACGCTCCAGATAATGATTAGGTGACGATGGTGCGCCTCGGTGTGCGGGTGTGTGCGTGTGAGTGAGCGTGGGAGAGGGAGAGAGGCAACGGGAGACAGGCACAGGGCGGCTTGGGGTAACTTGTGAATAAAGTTTAGCAATACACAGATCTTGTCCGATGCTCTATATTGGCTGCAGGGGAGGTAGCACTGGTTTGCCCAAGGGCACGTTGGAATTATCTTTTGGTAGTGGTACAAGCGGAGAATGTTTTCTTTTGTGTTAGAGGAAGAAATAGAAGGCGAGTATCCCAACAGCAAAGAGCGCTCGCTGCCTGGGCTGGAGCGGGAGACAACCAGGGGAAATTCGTCTTGTCGGCAGTCCTTCTTTCAGCGCTTTCCTGCCCTGCTTACGTTTATTTGCTCCTGTTTACATCTCCGCTGCCTTTTGGGCAGATTAATCCCTGTTAAGGTTTTAGCTCGTCCTTAATACTTTGAACAGTTCCATTTCCAATAGTATGGTCTCTTGTGGATCTCGGCACAGGAATTTTTCCGGCTTGATACCCCAGGCAAGTTAGAGGAGTTTTGTTCCCTGCATCTGCGGCTACTTCTGCAGTGCTAGGAGCACAGGCACAGCACATGCATGTGGCCTCCGGATTAACACAACACCCTCACACACTCCAGGTATTCAGGTTACATGTGAAGGAGAATACTAGATGACGTTATTACGAAAAGTTATTACGGATGCTAGTATGTTACTTACATGAGGCAGTTTGCATGTTGTGTTCTGTAACAATAGAAATACTTTGAAAATACGCACAGAGGAATGAAGGATTGTCAGGAATGCCTAAGAAAATATCCTTAGAAGTTATTATATTAAAAAATTTCTAGCTTTGCTTCTTATGGAAAAGTTTCTTCCGGGAGAGGGAAGAGATGGCAATTGGCAATTTTGTTCCTAGCTTTGCGTGCTGGCTGCATGATTGCCATGCTACCACCATGTTCATATGATATATATATCAAATTTTCACAAGAAAACATCATTAAATAAGGAGGATACTAATATATCCACCATAGGGCTGTGGTTTCTGTTCATAGCTGTATCACATTTAGTTGGGCAAGTATGAACTTGGGAAAGTAATTTAAATCATTAGTGATTCAGTTTTTCCATTTGTAAATTGGGGAACCATAGTCATAGTAAATAATGAAAGTATTAATAGTTGCCTGAAAAGAGTTACAGACAAATATGCCCGTTGTTTCTAATATGATTTAGAAACCTAAAGTGAAAGCACTTTCTTCATGCACACTGTTGCTAACTGCCCTGAGATACCATTGTAACGGCCATTTAATAAAGAAGGATTTACTGTTTATATTAAAACTTTAAAATCGAGTGCATAGGAACTCACAGTTGGTCAGATCCTCATCTCAAATACACCAATATAAAGGACTGTAAATGTGGATCCGTGGTCCGTGAGGGATAGCACTCTACATGCCAGACAGGAATACTCAGGTTAACATCGCATTTGCTGCTCTACATAGGTACACACAAACTTCTACAGACCACACACAACAGAAGAGGGTAATAGTAGTAAATATTTATACTGTGGCTGCGTCCAGAAGTCCTATCAGTAAATTGTCTCCCACATTCTTTCTCTGGTAAATTTCTTGCTATAAACTCTGACTTAATAGCCCCGTGGGGAATGAAATTAGGATTCATTTATTTAAAAGGATCCTCCCAAACCCTTCATGTGAGTCCCTAGAAATTAGAAAGTTATAAATACTTTACTTTCTACTCTTCTTTTGGCAACTCTTCAGCACTTTGCCTTATTTTGCAGATACGAGCCATGTAAAAAAATCTTTATCTTAAATTAAACTGAGGCTTCAAGGAAATGGACTTGAGTGGCCTCCTTGGTTTCACTGGAGATGTAGTATCTATACCCTCTGTGGCAGAGAGCCAGCTCTGGTGGTTACACATAGGCAGTCATACTTGGTGGTTACACATAGGCAGTCTGCAGCATACTGCAACAGAATGCTATGATGCTTGCTTTCCTATCTGGAAATGTTGCTTAGAATAGCAAACCAAGTATTTTTTTATCTTTAAAAGAGCTTAAATTTTTATAATTAGCTTCGCCATGGCTAAGTACTGAACATGAGTTGCAATGACATTCAGGAACCAAACAACACATAAAGTTTCACGGGCTTTTCCTGGCCAGAGGTCTACCCTGAGACCATGAAAGTCTTCCTCCTAATATTTAGGGACTTTGGATCTGGTCCAAAATTTGATTTGATTACATGTATTTTCAGTCTTCATTTGAAATCCATGTAATTATAAAGTCAGAGAAAAATAATATAAAGCGTCATTGTCGCAATATATCAAAAATACTCCGAAAATTAACAAATTTACTACCTTTAATTATTAGTGCAGTGCTGTTACCTTACTTTTTCAAAGAAAAAATAATAACTTTTTATTTTAGCTAAAATATCATTCAGCAGTCTTCAAGGCCTCTCTTTGCTGGTACACTTTTCTTGCAAGACTATATTTTAATACAGAACTTCATCCACCATAGTTTTTCCATTCATATACAAATTCTGTCTCAAACGAAAAGGGTTTTGCAGGATCTCATTTGTATAAGCTATCAATTACTTAGGGCATTTTTTGTGTTTGCCTTTTGTCAGGCAGTTAATGTGGGTAATCTAGATTTCAGAGTAGCACAGTGATTATAAACAGGTGTTTATACATATGTGCTGCAGAGACTGTACATTCAAATACCCTTCCTAAGTGAGAAACAGGGTGTGTTAGTCTACCTGTTGTATTGATTCTGTGTTTCTTTCTTCTTTTTTGTTTTTGCTTATTGTTTCTCTCTGCAGGTGAAGAAGTGCGAAGTATCTCACTGAAATACTGAAAAACCCGTCTCACTGAATTTGCTCTTTTGGGACTTCGGGATGGAAGCCTTGTGTTTAAGAGTTTCCTTGCTGCTGCTGGTTCCAGGATTTGTCCTCAGTGACAGCTCTGACAGATATGCTGCCAATCAGAGTGACTTGGGAAACTACCTTTCCACCTTCTCAGGGATCGAATCCAGCATACTCCTCACCACCAGACAGCCCCTGGTGTCCAACCAAACTGTCAAATGCTCCCAGCAGACTAAGATTGCTGAAACTTTTAAATACATTAACACGGTGGTATCTTGTGCTATTTTCATCGTTGGAATGGTTGGGAATGCAACTCTGCTGAGGATCATTTACCAGAACAAGTGTATGAGGAATGGCCCGAATGCACTGATAGCCAGCCTGGCACTAGGAGACCTTATCTATATTGTCATTGATATTCCTATCATTGTGTACAAGGTAAGATGCAACAATACATTCTAATTGCAGTTTCCTTACAAGTACACTGTCTGTTCTCTACGGTTACTTCTTTGTCTAAGTAGTGCTCTTTTGTCAATGCATAGTCCACTTAAGAAAAAATACAACTCCTTTTTGTTCTACAACAAAAACTTTGCTCTCAGGTCTCACCTCCATAAAGAAAAAGTGTATCTCCTTTTAAAGATAATGTAGCTCTTAGCTCTGAACCAAAGCATGGCCTTGGGCATTTCACAGGGACTCTTATATAGTTATTATAGCTCCTATAGCTAGCAAAAGAATTTATGAGGGAAGACTTGTTATAAACTGTTCTCCTCCTTGACGGACATACAGCATTGGACTAGTTGCTATTTTTGGAATATCCTATCCTTACTTTATGTTTTTACAGAATATACTCTCTGTGATCTGCCGGTTTCATGTTATGACTTTGCAGAGAGAGATTATGTCAGTTAAGTCGAGCGTTAAGGTTTTAGTTTAATATTCATTAATAGCAGATTCTCAACATTATTCCACAGTTAGTACAATCAATTATATCACAGAACATTTTTGAAGTATTAAATTTCATCTGGATTTGTCAAAGTATAAAAAGAAATTATTTAATCTGGTATAAAGTTATCCTGTCCCTTTTTTTAAATTTTCCATTTTAATTAAACAAAACCATAAAGCAGTGCTTTTTCTGATGCAATATTTGTTTACTAACGTAACTTGCATGATTCCAGGACAGGCTTGAATGAACAGAACTGAGTCCTTTTTTAATATATCTCACTGATGTTAACTTATCTTAGAAAATCATCAAAGGATTTCCTAAGCTTCCATCTGTACCTTTGCAGATTGTATACAGGTGCATAGCTGATAGGATATTATAATTTTTCTTTCTTCTCTCAGTAAAAACTTAAGGTGTTTCTCTTAGCAAATAAAACACTAAGTAATATAATGAAAAAAACCCCATTCCTCACAATTTTGGCCCTTAAAGATTCTAGAAACTTAACTTTTATTTACATGTGTTTCAAACAAAACATTTTAATGAGTAACTTTACAATAACTAGTGTCCTGTGGTTTCAAACTGGATTTTAAAATTAAAGAAACAGTGAACTGAAAAGACATATTTTGTATCTATATAACTATTGACATCATACCTATTGACCTGCATTATAGCATAGGTATTGATAGGACAAGATCATAAAAATTTGAATTCATTAATGGATTAAAAATACGTATATGTGCATACATTACATTTGTACAGAGGCATACTATCTATGGTAAAATGCAGTACCTGGTCCTGATCTTCCAGCAGTATAAATTACAGATAAGTCTTTTAACTTTATCTGGTTTTAATAGAATACGAATTTGAAACTAGGATAAAGACTGTTAATAATAATGCATGTGATTTCATGGAAATTCTAGTTTCCACTTTTCCATATTCCACCTGGAAAATTAAATAATCAATTTGTTGATAAGATAGCAGATCTCTGTAGAGTATTTTGGAGTAACAAGTTGATGAGAAAGATTAGCCTCTGCCTGATTTGAGATTCACCTGTCTTCTACAGCTGTGTGGATGCCTAATGGGACATGGGATTGGGGTTCTGCATGTTTTCATTATTCTTGGCGAACTGGACTCATAGCCTGGACTGCATCTCCCATGATGCATTACAGTTTCCTCCCTGGTAAATTATCCTGACGTATTAATGGATAATTGCTAAGGCAGTATTCTTACTTCTCGTGGTATTTCTGGTAAATTTTAAGGCAAAATGGCATGTGTTTTTTTCAGAGCTGAGTTTGGGAAAGAACAGGTATTTTTATTACACATTTTTTTCTAACCTTTCAAGAGCTCTGCTGCTTCTTCACAAAGAGGAATGGAAATCTGGAATTAATTTTGCCTTTCAGAGTTGCCTTTTGATAGTTAAAACTAACAATATTTTTTACATTCCCTTTATTACTTTGCAATACATTTTCCCTATTAATTTTCTGACACTTCTTTGGCATTCTATAGGTTGCTTGCCTTGCTGAGCCTTTATGATGAGCTGAACTGTGGTCCTGAATATCTCTGTACAAATGAAATTACCTTAGCCTATATGAAAATTTATTTCTGTACTGCAGAGAAGTATTCGATAAATAAAGGCTGTGAATGAAACTGCAGCCCCTTGACATCAATGTATGTCAATTCCCACATGTAAGAAGGCAGAATTAAAATTGCATTTGCAAGCATAATTCTAGCTTTTAGTAATTTTTTGAGTGCTTGAACCTCCAAAATAAAGTACTTACTTAAAAATTACCATATACAACCAGCTTGTTGTATAAGGTTAGCTGCACATATTCTGATACAGGGAAGCATTTATAGCATTTGTAAGGGAGCTCTAGTACTTCTGATAAGAAATTCTATTATTATTTATAGTCCATTTTTCAGATAAACCATTCAGTAATATGTCTGCTTACGTTAGGAGTTGATTTTAATGTTTGTTAAATGGCATTCCTGTTTGTATCACTAGGGATCCTAAAATCTGTGGCACTATTTAGCTCCTCTTGTTGAGTGACAGTATGAAGGGTGGCCACTGGAAATATCACAATTTGAAAGTGGAAGTGATAGTCTTTTAAGGAAAAAATGAAAGTCGTTTTATTTTTGTTTTAAAGTTTAAATTTTGAAGTATTTTACACACTCAGTTCTGAACTTTATTTTAAAGATTCTTTTAGCTTCAGAGTCAGCCTTATGTTGAACCATGTATTAGTATCCTATATAAAAAAATTGTGTCAAACACTTAATACCTTATAGGTCAGATCTTCATTTTTAGGAGGACAAAACAGCTATGAAATCAGAATTAGAGTAAACAAGCATTCATCTGCATATTAAAATAACCAACAGTACACTATTAAGATGGCCACATCATATAGAACAAAATGTATAATACTATGTAATTGTAATGTAATATCAGAAATAGGTATAATCACTTTCCTGAAACATAAGGTAGCCTTAACTATTTTGAAACTACTTTCAAAAGAGAAGTAGGTAATGTTACTGATATTCAAATCCATTTTACAAATCCTTAGAAAGAAGCAGCTATTAGATTATAGTAATTACAAATGTAAGGTCCTGGGAGAATTGAGTCCATCTTTCTGTTATGCATTTACACATTTAACAAAGATGTGATGCTGGGGAAAAAAAAAAGAAGTTATGTAATTTATGTCAGCTAAAGACATGATCACGGGTGTTTGATGTTTTTATCCTTTCTTCATGGTACAGTAGGCTCAAAAATTCCCCCTTACTTTCTCCAATTACTGTAATTATATAGTGGATTCCATTTAGCAATTTGTTAAATGGATTGAGATGTGAGTAATATTCACTAGCCTCCTTTGAAGATATTCTGGAGGTATTAAAGCTCCATTACCCTTAATTACCGCTAGTATATCCACTTGTAGTATCAATTCAATACTAAAAATTGTAACAAACTGAGTTTTACAGGAAGGGTTCCAGTTATATATCCAGCCTTAATAGACCAAACTAAGACAATTTCATTTTCAGTCACATCTTTATAGCACCTGGACCCAGTTTCCTCTTTACTCAAAACATACCCATCTCAGACATTCAAGATGTCAAAGCCTAAAGCCTCCAAATCAGTAAGAATTACTTCTTTGCAGTGAAAAGAAGATTGGGAAATACAGCTTTTATGTTTTATGCTGCTGTAGAGGTAGGGTTTAGGCACTGAAGAAGAGACAGGTTTCATACCTCCTTTTCTAATATCAGGTGGCGTGGCACATAGCTGAAAGCTGCTGCATCACCTGCATCACCCATCACCGCCATGTGTATTTGTGTAGCAAATAAGCTAAGTTTGGACGCAGTGCATGAAAACTTCTTCAGAGGACTGCTTTCCATAAAGAAACTAGACATTTTTCTAAGGCTATAGATAGGCAGCAGCAGCAGAATATCCATAGCACCACTATTGCCTTGGCTGCGCTAAAGCTCTGGAAAGCCCTTACGGCTGCTGCTGCTGCTGACAGTGGTTAAAGTTTAGCAGAGCAACAGCAAGACCAACAGGTGTTCTCCACAGAAAAAGCTGTCCATAGCTCTTCCCTGAGCTCATAGAGCTAGAAACGCTCTAGGCCAAGGCTCTCACTTTTGGAATGGCAAAATTCAGTTTAAACTGTGTTATTAGGAAGTCCTGAGCTGTCTCTGCTTCCATTTTTATACAATTTAGAGAAAAATGTTTAAATGAGTTCTGTTTATTGAAAACTGACCTACATGGATTGATGTAAATTATATTGCCTTATATATTACTATGCTTAACTCCTTAAACCATTAGTTTATAAAGAAGTAGATTAAGCAAATTAGCCAGCTTTTAACCTGTTTCTTTAAAGGTGAATAACAAACATTTTCCTAATTATTTTATTAGTATAAAGTGAAAGACATCTACCCAGAAAACAAGCGAGAGTGTCCACTGCTCAAACAGCTCAAGAAGATGTTTTATTTAATAAACTCTTTTTTGTTAGTAAATTGGTATTCATCCTTACCTTAGTTGCAACAGCGTCTAAATCTGAGTAGTCCACCTAGAACATCATGAGTCTAAATATAAAAGGTAGCTGACAGTAAGCAAAGATCTTCAGCCATTTTGTCTTCGGTAAGGGAAGACTTAGCTGAGGCATTTCATGGAAGTTTTTCAACATCAGAGCAAATGCATAAGTGTTGGACCAATCCCTTCTTAATCACAAATTATTTGGCATATCTGATTACCTTTACTGACAGAATTAATACTATACATAAGCAGGGGTGATAATTAAACACATTGGGACTGATCCTATAGGCTAATAGAGCAAGTGACATCCATAGTAGTTATAGTTTTGTGCCAAAGGAGTATAAGGCCAAGCCCACAGTACACATAAAGTAAAGTGTACTTAGAAAAGAAACCCCTTTTAAAAGCAAAATTTGTCATGTGCAGCGTATATTTCTCAATGAAGTACCAACACCATCAGGAAATTCTGAGGCCACCAGCTTAACAACTGCATTCTGGCTTTCACTGAATTCTTATCAGTGATCCCAAGAAGCAACACGTTGGTAGCCCAGTGTGATGCAGAAAGCCATATAACTTGCTCAGAGCATGACCAATTATTTTGGTGTATGTCTCCATACACCCAAATGTATGATCACTCCATGCGGTGATCATACATAAAAGAAATCTAGAGGTAGCACAGGAATTGATCACTGAGTCCTGAAGGCAGAAGTTACCCAAAATGAAACAGGGAAGGGAAGTCCATCAGGAATCTGTTCTCTCCATCTACTACACCCTCCTAGCAGAAAGTGTTTAATGTGCATACCAAGGTCAGAGTTAAGGAAGAGATTTTATATTCTAGGTCTTAGTTCAAGATCCACTCTGCCTTTAACTAATGGCTGTACTTTGGGAGGGTGGGATATATGTTCCCTTCAATGCACAGGCAGCTCCTCCCTCCCTCATCTTCAATTTCAACTCTCATGCCTGCCTTGCTGTTCTGTGGATTTGTAATACCGTACAGTACCTAGAGACTCTAGGTTTAACAGAATATTTTAGTATGTTCACTCTCTTTATTTTTCAATCAGCTGAACTCTACAGATAACAATTGTTTTGATTGTGCATATCCAGGGTTTACCAGTTCTGCAGTAATTTCTTAGCAATCCTGTCACTCTTGTTAGCAACACACAAAAGACAACATGGCTGGAAGAATTTAAAAAGCAATATTTTGCCCAGGGATTGAAAAAATTATTTTCAACAAATCACCATGCACATAAGCACACCTTGCAGCTCATTTCCCTGAAGAAGAGCAGCACAGCGTGAGAAACAGTCTACCTAAAAGGATGGGAAGTTAGCCAACACCACAAAACAACAAAAAAGAAACTAATCCTAATTTGTAAACAGCAAAAATACCACAGGGGAGATGTCTAAAGTTGTTAGGAATGCTTTACTGCTAAGTAGATTTTCGTAATATATAAACATTTTAACAAGAATGTAAAACTTGGGATTTATTTTTTACCAGTTAGTTGAGACAGAATATTCTGCTTCAAAACCAGGGCATTTGTTTTCTTACCTTTCATGATCTCTTGAAGTATAATCTATTTTCTCTTGTGGAAAAGCTATACATTCCTTTCCGTAGCTGCCTAAGCAGGAGAAAAAGACTGTACGCATTCAGGAAATGGCATGAGACCCTCTGCTACCTCCACCTTTACTCAGCTAGGCAAAGATGAGCAAAATAGCAGAAAAAGCTGTGGTAGGGCAATTCAGAGGAAAAAATGTCTTTGATGGTTCTCATGCATCCCCACATAACCTTTCTTCCTTCCAGAAAAAAACACAGTCTTTTATCCACCCAAAGTGGAAAAAAGATGGTTCTTGGTTGTAGCAAAATTAGGAATGTATTTCCTGCAAAGAACAGTTGAAGAGATTCAGTGTGCCTTCTCTACCATGGCAGTATCGTGAATCTAAGTATAAGGAAAAAACCAAGTGATACCAAAGTTAGCAGAAGCCCGAGCTATCATGTCACCATGATATACTCAATATTAGTCTTGTGCTCTGCATTATAAAGGTTAGCCTTGCTCTTTGTTTTCCTCTACTTTTCCTCTATCCACTGCCCTTCTGAAAGTTGAGGCTTTTCACTCCAGCAGCGGGAAGGGAAGGAATACCTAGAGACAGGTTGTGTTCTCTCTCCTTTACTCTTACAGCTCTCCCTCTTTCCAGCAAAGTGGTAGAGCACAGCTGAGTTACATATGTGGGATGACCAACAGTCTGTGGGTCCCAAGCAAGAAATGGATGAGGATTGTCCTGCAATGCAATTGTCTGTCGGATATATGGGTTGTAGGAAGAAGAGAAAGGCTTGAGAACATGCAGTGAATTCTTGTCCTGTGAAGTTCCATGGGGACAGAAGGGTCCCAGTTGAGTCACTGAATCAAAATACCACAAGCAGGAGACTCAATCCACCCTTCTTCCTAAATAACCAGTCTTACAGATCAGAGACAGGAGGAACACTTCAGTCAGAATCATCATCTTTTGTCACTTAATGCAGTCAGCTCAGTGGTATAGACCTTGGACACTTCTGTGTTCAGCCAGATTTCACCAGGATTCCAACCAAAACACCAGGTACCATATTTGGCCCATGCCTTGAAGCAGACAAGGGCATACATAACTGTAGAACACTATTTAAGAGAGAGCTTTACCAAGACAGCTCAATGTCTCCTAGAGGAAACTAGCCTTAAAAAACAAATGAAAAAACCCCCAAATGTGCTGATCTGACAAAAACAGAGGAATTTCTCTTGTCTTTCATTCTGGGCTATGTTGCAAGGAAAGGAAATCACCCTGGAATACACTGGTTTTGTAACTCCTACTCCACAGTTAGGAGATGCCGGTCACTTATACAACTAGACATTATCTATACAAACAGAAATCTGCTGGTTTGGTCCCTTTCTCCATTACTGCACAAGTGTAACAGAAGTGAGGGAATAAAGAAGGTATTTCTATTTGTCCTGCTGAAGACAGAGCAGAAACTCTGCCAGGGTTGTGCCAGAGTTCATACTGTGCCATCAGTATCATTGAACACTCAAACACCATGAAACCTAGGAGAGTATCCTGCATGGGGGCGGCATGAGGGGCAAGCACTATCCATATGAAACACAGCTCAGTTTCTGGGAAACAGAGCTTGTGTGCCAGCACAACAATGGTCCCAAGTGGCTCTAGGAAGAGGAAGGCTCTAGAGCACTAGGATGAGATCAGAGCAGGAAAGGGCAGGTATGAAACCTTTGCTTTCATCCTCAATGCCATGTGGCAGAGAGAGAGGACCTCCTGACATGTAGTTGTTGAACCAAAGCAGTTTTTACAGAGCAGCTCAGAGCCGGTTCATATCCAGCACCTAACCCAGTCCATCTATTTTGGGCTGAGCTCCAGGGTCATCAGCAGCCTGTAAACACACAGTATCAGCCTAGTATTAGATAAACACGGAGGATGCACATGAGCATGTACTGGTGAATACTCATGTGGTTGGATTATAACATTCTCTCTTTTAGACTATATATAAATTGCTTGGGATGCACAGTGGGATTTTATCTATGTTTTGTACATCAGCTAGCATACTAATGGGGGTTAGAAAATAGCAACAGCAGTAGAATAAAATCAACTGAGTGACATTTAAAAATCATTGCAAAGGAATGTTCTCAGCGCTGCTGTCTTGTTTGTTTCAAGCTGCAGCGTCAGGGCAGAGAGGCCATATAAAGCAGCAGAGAAGGGGGGATGCTCAAGGAAGCTGCGGCTGTCTGGTCACTTTGCTGAGGTTTTTTAAGACCAACAGTAGAACCTTGAAATCTTGGTTTCTGATTTCAGTGTAAAAATATGCTGTTGACTACACTCTTTTCTCGCTCAGGAATTGCACCACAGTTGAACTGTATGAAATACTCCTAAATTGCAAATTGCACAAGGGGAAAAGTACATTTCCTTTGCCGCTTGTCTTATTTTGAAACCTCTGAGATTTTGTGAGTGGGTTTGCAAAAGCACAATCCATTTGACCAACTCATGGAGAACTGGGATACAAGTTGGGATAATCAGCCTGATTCCTCCTACCCTTGTGCCTTGAGAGAAAATGTAATCTGCTAAAATTTCATACTCATTTTGTTTGGATATTAAAACATGCAAAAGCACTCGAAGAGCAGAGCCAGTAGTCCCAGTTCTTATATTGTACCTAAGTAAATCAGGACTAATTCAATAAAATTCCTGGGCCCCTTTTTTAATACAAAATAAATGTGTTATTTCCCTCTGAAGTTTCTGTACCCTGCGAGGGCAGAACAGAGGGCAATGGACTTGTTTTGGTGTAAAATTAGTAAACCCAAAGACAGGATCAGATTTGCTGACTGAAAATATCTACAGAAGAAAAAACTGGCACCTGATCCAAGGGGAAGTAAGGAATGCATAGCTGATGCGGAATGATAATGGAGTATACCTACGGAAATTATTGCAAAGTTAATCTTAAAAATCAAATAACTTAATTCTGATCCCAGTGATTTTGATTAAAATCAACTTGAAAAGAATGTCTAATGATTTGGTATTGATGTTACTTCAATTAGTGGAAAAATGTAAGAAACAAAAGGAATAAAATACTTTCAATCTTAAAAAAAGGAGAGCTTCCTGGGGTGTGGGGAAGATGGGCATGTGCTGGAACCATGATAAAGCTTCCCTGTGAGGAGTAATGAGTTAGTGAACCTTCTTCAAGTACAACACTTTTGTTTTTGAAGCTAATATTTGCCTTGTAGTAAGAGAGTTTCACAGTCACTGCAAAGTGCTTGTTCATTTCTGTTGTAGAGTATATGGTACAGCCACAGTTAGTGCACATACATGAATAGGTGGCTATCTTTCAGTTGCCTTTTAAAGTGTGATCTATAATGATAAATCAGTTTTGCGGCTCTGGTTGGCACAGGGGATTGACAAAAGTCTGCTAGGGCCTCTTTTCCCTGGCAGTGCCATTTATAATTTAGCCTTCACGCAGTGGTGCCTGAAAACTATTCTGATTTTACCCAAACCCAGACAAGAGTCTGGAGCTGAAATACCACGTGACTACAACTGGTTGGAGACTTACCATGGATTCAGATTGCTCTTTCTTTTTCCAAATTTTTTTCTGCAGCCCCGACATAAACTAAAGCCTCATGCAAGAGTTCTAGGCAAAAGGCAAAAATATGCCCTGCAAACATTTGTTATAATATTGCAAATCTATCTAGAAAATAATTCTGTTGGAGCTTTCAGTGTATTTCATTCAGTCAATAAATACAGAAAAAATCAGACAAACTAATCAACAGCTTGCAGGTATAATCTCATTACCTTTGTTACTGAAGGTACTGACAATAGTTAAATCACCAATCCTAGTGATCCATTCCCTAGCCTTCCGGCACAAGAGGGATTTGCTTTCATCAAATATGATTGTCCTAAACTGGAATACCATTGCAAAGGTGCTCGCAGTTTCTCTGCTGTGGTCTTGATGGTAAACAAGCTACTCAGCTCTCCTTGAAGAAGGTGAGTTCTCAATATGCCAGAAAACACACAGCAACATATAGCAACAGAACAAGAGCAAATGGAACCACATTTATATGATATTCTAACACTCTCAAGAAATAGAGAGTAGACAAACTTGGATTGATCCTATAGCTTATGTTGAGAAATCTAATTTTAATATTCAGCTGAAGAGAAAAAATAATCCAGTAAAAAATATAATGCCTAACAGGTAACACCTTATATTTAATGAGCAGTCATACACATAAGTTTGCTTCATAGTATTAACACCTGGTTGGCTGAAAGCTACGAATTGCTAAAATCTGTCTTGAAATACAAGTAATCAAATGATAACATGAATATGGTCCTAGAGAGACATAGGCAGCATGTAGTACATAGCTGCTTCCAGCATTTTTGAGGTATTATTTGGGGAAAAAAAAGCACAAGTAATTTAGCATTGCGATGAATGGCTATAAAAAAGAGGGGATGTGAAAAAGCCAGATCAGGACTGACTATAAAGAGAAGATTAATTCCTACAAATCTGGCATTCAGTGATAAATATCCTGTACTCTACAGCAAAGTGCTCTGAAAAAATCATGCTGTGAAAAAACCAGAAAGGTAACTCCTACCTTAACTGAGATAAAGACAGATGTGAATTTTAACTCCCCATAGTTAACATTTATATTGTTAAAGGTAGTGATTATTGTATGTTTCAATGTAACAGTAATTTGCACAGAAATAAAATGTTTACTTTGAATACTACAGTCTTAGGCTACAACCAAAATTTGTTTTTCTAATTCTGCAGACAGAATCCACCCACTCTTACTAGATGAGCGTGTTCCAGAGCCTAAGCTTGTACTGAAAAAAATTTCTAGTCCTTGTGGTTGCAAAGATAACTCTCAAAACGTGAACTGACTGTAAGCAAAGTCTGCCCAAGTATGAAGCTGGCCTGGCAGTACAGGTCTGCAAGAAAGTAAACTCTGAAAACAACAATTCAAATTTCTATTGATGTAATCATATTCCAAACAGTATAATCTTTGCTGAGTTTTTAACTGTAAAAATGTTAAAAATATATGATTCATAGGTTGTGTTTATCATTGAAAGAACACAACTAACTTTGCATGCAGAATGCAATGGCATCAGTCCTTGCACATTTGTGCAGATGAAAGTATGGTTCCTTGTTCTTTCTTTTCCATTTCGCACTCTTGCCCAGGGACAGCTAGACTGTGGCACATCACACATACTGTATTTATTGGAAATGCTTGTTGTGCCACCAGTTTATCTCCACCTCATGCACCTGAAAATAAAACTGTTGCAAAGTTTAAATCTATTTTAGTTCCATAAAACAGTCCCTGGTCTGGATCTGACTATCTTCAAAAATTCCATAAAATTAAGTTTTAGAAGCTTTCAGCAGCTTGGGTTTGGCTTATAATTGTTACTCCATAGTGTATCATTTGCTGTCTTCCTCTGAAGCAAACAAAAACATCTCCAAATTTAGAGAGTACCATCAAAATGTTCTGTGTTCTAGACTTTTTTCAGTAAGGCTTAATATAAATCCAATGACTGCACAGTAGTAATAATTATTTAATTATCCACTAAGACAATTATTATTACTGCCTTTAAAAATGTGCCCCCTGTTTATATAGGGGATACAACATCCACTAGGATGTTGACAAAGTTACATATCTGGCTCAAGCACTTGATATTTTCATTTCAAATCTCATGCTTTCTATTACACAACCACTTTAACAGAAGTTGATAACAGCATAAGGACTGCTGGGCTATATCACACAAAGAACTCGTCTTACCTCTTACTCAGTATCCTATCCCTGACAAAGGCTCAGTAGCAGAGACTTAGGGAAGAAGATTAAAAAAATGGTAGTGCAAGAGTGACTCTTCCCCTTCTGGTGAGAAGGTTTAGTGACTTCGTTTTTCAAAAGAACTATTCATCGTGACTGTAAGATCCATTTCTTGAGTGGAATCAGCTAAGTTACTCAGCAGCTCAGTACTTTGTATGGACTTAATAATTTTTCACTTATTACATTTACTTACATTGAACGTAATGTGCCATTTTATTGCCAGGCACCCAGTAAAGGGAGATCTGTGACTCTGTAGATTGACTATCCTGAATAATTTTGTATCCTGTATTTTGTATGTATACTTGTTCAAAGCTTTAACAGTTACAGCTAGAAAGATTACTGTTTACATGCTAATTATTCACAACTATTCACATGAATCAATGTATTCATGTTCGTTATGTAAATGCCTCCTTGGAAATACTAATCTAAACCCCAGCCACTCATTCACGTCTTTCCAAATGGATGCTTTTCTGTTGCCTTGTAGTACAGCCCACATGTATGTATGATGGTAGTCCTTTAAAACATAATATGGAACAAATTATGAATGTACAATATTTTCTCCACACACTTAAGAATCTGGCAGCGAATATTGTCATGAGTTACACAGTGGTACATTTACAATGACAAGAATCTACTTGCGTGCAGCCTGAGAATTTGGCTCTGAGGTATTTCATTATGAACTGTGAGTTATGCTTTGACTGCTTGGTTCTGGGACATGGTAATTGCAACCATTTATGACAGGGTTGAGTTAGATTTTCATTATTCAATACTGGTGGCTGAAGCACAATAATAAAAAATCTTTTAACAATGCCAGCTACTATTACAACAGTACAAGGTCAACACCTAAGTTTAAACTTTCACCCTCTGTGCTTCTATAGTAGCAGTTACTTCCCAGATTCACTCAGTACTAAGGATATGCTTGAGGTGTGGAGAATTCAAGGTTACAATGGCTGTGTCAAAGACAAGAAATAATTACAATTGTTACCTACTTGCTAAGTTACTGTTTAAATATTCTGATTATTTTATATTTTCTCTTTAGCTCCTTGCTCAGAAGTGGCCTTTTGGAGATTCTGAATTTGGACAGTTTCTTTGCAAATTCCTTCCCTTTATACAGAAGGCATCTGTGGGAATCACAGTTCTTAACCTCTGTGCCCTTAGTGTGGACAGGTACAGTATGTTTTACTCTTTTGACAGACACTGTTCTTGCCCTTGCAGTTTTCTGAAAACTGGAAGCACTCACTATGGTCTTAGCAGGCAGACTACAGTACAGATGTAATTTACATTCTGTTTTTTGATATCCTGGCTATAACAAAGCACCACATCTGTGGCTCAAAGTATAATATGAAGACATTGGACTAATTAACTTTACAGGTTTTTTAAAGGTATTTAAAAGCTCTAGTAAAGCATTATTTCAATTTCCTTTACGAGACAAAAATCTATTGGGATTTGACTCAGTATTCAGACTTCTTTCTTTCATATGACCTCATGTTTGTTTTGTATTTGAACAAGATCATAATCTTTAGTCTTAAAAATAATTTTTTCAACTCACTGCTTATGGACAATAATTACAGTGTTTATTTTGACAACTTTTATAACTAATCAAGTTTTCTTGAAAAACATGTTCGAAACTTGCTTTGATAGTTTCACGTTGATAGTTTGAAAATTAATGCCTCTGCTAAAAGTGCTCAGGAAGATACATAAACCTTTTGATAGAACAACAGCTAAGATGCTTTTGAACATTATTCTTTTATGCTTTTTTTCTTCATACATATAAGGCGATAGCAGATGAAGACTTCACTTCTGTAAAAGCTATTTTTATTGGTCTTGAGTTTACTTGATCATGTTCTAGTCCAAAATATCAGTAATTCTGATACAGAAAATATTGATAAATAAAATACATTATGTGTATTAGTACAGTGATGCAAAGGTAAAAGAAACTTTAAAATTAATCTTGGTTTGGTTTTATATAAAAAGTTGATATACGAGGTTTGCAATGGATGAGTAACTTAGTAGTATCCATACTTGAAATACAGTTCCTTATTGCATTAGTAACTCATTAGTTGAACCCAGAAACGAAAAAAATGTAACACAGGCAAGTGTTCTATTTCCATTTTTGAGTCTGAGAACTATAGAAAGAATTCTATTTCTCAAACAATATCTGTCCAGCATAAAATACAATCCCATGGACTGCTCTAAGGAATAAATCATAGATCAAGCACATCTGAAACAGTTTGTTAGATAAGTTCTGACCAATGCAGTTTCACTAGCTTTAGTCCTACTGTTACATACATTTTCATAAATTGGAAGTAACTCAGCTGAAGCTACCGCTTTATATATGCACATATATGTTTTTACAAGCACTGATTTTCTAATCCTCACAACAACCAAATGCTGTTTCCATTTGAGTATAAAGTCTTGTATGGGATCAGACTCAGACTATTTAATTTCCTCCCCCAGTTTACATGCTTTGCCAAGGACATATTCTTTATCATCTGGTGCTACTCTAGTAAATGGTTGCAGAGAATGCGTGTTAGGAAACAGATGTATACAGCCAGATTCTGATATTGGCTAACATGAAGTGAATCTAGGTTAAATCACCATGAAATCAGGATCTGAGAGCACCTTCAACCAGTTAGGTTGGGCACTGGAAGTGGCATAGTCACATTAATACAAAATTCCACATCAGCTAATGTTTGCTTTTTAGTATAGAAAATGAGTAAATATGGAATTGTGTGCTGTCACAGCTGGACTGTTTCTGGTCTACAGGCGAGTTATTTTTTTCTTAAAAAAGCTCCTGAAAACTATCACATTTATAGTTATTTTGGGTGTCCATATACGGAATTGCATTCTACAAGGTAGAAAAAGATAGAGCCAATTGGTATAATGAATTCAGAGCTCCACAGCTTTGATAATTGTTGACCCTCTGCCCCTATTGCAGACTACAGCCTTAATTTAGAGCAAGATTTATTTTTTTTTCCTACAAGGACTGTTCTCTGTGCCAGCTACATCCTATTGTGAAACTCCACTCATTACTACTACCCCTCAAACAAAGTGACTTGCACTGACAGTGTATTAAGGTTTAACTGTGCATGCCCAAGGGGAACGATGTCCACTCACACGTGGAGAGGGTTTTAACAGGCTGACAGAAAACACCAAACCAGCCATTCACCCTTTAGAGGAAGCTCACATTTGTTTCAGATGCCTCTCAGGCATTTTTAAACTCTAGGTCATGATGGTGACGATAGTCTGACTCTTTTTCTAAACAGCGCCTGACTGTGACTAAGAGGAAGGGTATTTCCCTTCCTGAGCTTTTACTCTTGCTTATGTCTTGGACATAATGATTTTGATGAAGAAATGGTTTTAAGAAGAAGACTGAAGATATGGATCTCATTTAAAATGTATACACCCTCTTCTTGCCTCCTCTGCATACCAAATTGCATAGAACAGTAATCTCAGGGTAGGTACTTTCATCTGGCCCAGCTTCCAGTAAGTGTGTTAGATAAATCAAGATGTTACCACTAAAACAAAGCTCTAAGAGCTTTATTGTATTAAGAGTTTTGCGATCAACACACTGCTGGCTATCTTTAAAATGAAGAACACCCGTTATCTCTCACAAAGAAGAGGAATAGATTGGTATCAGCAACAATAGTGTAATTTAAGAACTGTTCTGACACTAATCTGGATAGTGACTGCTTCTTAACATCTTTGATCAAGTCTCTTATCTTTTCTGTATTGCTTTTCCCTCTTATAAAGGGCTGATGATACTTGCAGAACAGAAATATGTTACACTAGTGGGCCATTTGAACAACTAATTTTCTAATGCAGTCAAAAGGAATAGGGAAACAAAAGCATCTAGTCTGAAGACAGCAGGCACAGGGGACTGATAGTCCACAGACAAGCTATAGCCCATTATCTAATTTTCATATACTCCTTGATTTCATTTCATAAGGCCCACAATACATTTTCTTTTTTTAATTCTGGTTAGATACCACTATGGTAAAATTCATCCAAATTGTTCCAAGAACTAACCTGGGCCACAGCAAAAGCCACAACCATGCTGCATTAACGAGACAAATACTGGAAGGCTAACTAGAGTTCTAGAATTATTCTTTACCAAAGAATGTTGAAATCATGAAGAGGGTGTAGAAAAGCATCAGAAATGACTCAGTGGCCTTACAGATCTCAATTTGTTGCTTATCAAAAACGATACTTAAGAAGCCACTTAAATATAATATCCAAGTACTAAAATACAGATGATGTATCAGATATCCATGGGATCTTTAGCTTAGCAAAGAAAGTTATAATAAGAACCTGTAGAACAAGGTTTCAGCCAGACAAATTCCAAATGAAAATAAGGTACACTTTTTTAACAATTAGGGTCATTAACTACAAGAAGAAACCATCAGGGAAAGGCAAAGTTGTTCTGCTCTTAATGTTCTCAGATCAAAACAGGATGTCCTTCAGATCAAGACAGGATGTCGTTCTGAAAGAAATGCTTTAAGCAAGTTATAACTAGATAGGAGTGCAAAATATTTAATTGTATGTATGTATTCTTCATGATGTAATGATCCCTTGTCCTTAAATACTATGCATCTCTAAATGCAAGTAGCAGGAGGGACTGCAGAGTCCATGAAAAGCAAGTTGGAATGAGTAACTAAGAATGGGAGAAGAGGGAGGAGAAGAAAACAGAGGAGAGAGAGCAACTGAAAGGCACAATATACTAAAGTTGACAGCACATGAATGAGGACCAGAAAATGAAAAGGGGAGAGAGAAGAGGAGCCACAACATTAAACAGAGAAAAGGAAATGACCTGGAAAAGAACTGAATATTTTAGACAAGGTTGGAGACAAAAGGGAAACAAACAGAAAAAAACAAAAGTAAGACAAAACACATGCACATAGATTTTAGATTGGGGAATTAAATGTAATGCATGATGCATGTATTTTATGTCAGTTCCCTGGCAGACATCCTATATTTTCTAAGTATGAGGGAAATAAACCCTCCAGTATTTTCCCACTCCTAATTATGGGAGGTTTGTGGCTAGACAAAGATCCTATATATTACATAACTCAAAGAACACCCCCTTGAAAAATTATACTACCACTATTTTTCATAGAATCATAGAATGGTTCAGGTTGGAGAAGACCTTTAAGATCATCAAGTCCAACCATTAACCTAGCACTGCCAAATCACTCTTACAGCAGTGAGTAAAGAGACCAAGTAATTGAAGGTTAATATGCATTCAGCAAATTCTGATGTAATTACTGAGCTTCTTATGCTTTAGCTGAAACCGTTCATAAAATTATTCAGCCAATAATGCCTTATCTGATGGTTATTTGAATTGTGAACTGAAAAAAAAAATTGCTAATAAAATACACACAGGACCGAAATCCTTACTGCTGTGCATACTGATCTTCTCATGTGCAAACCAGATGTAACTCAAACAGAACAGGTACAAAAATGCAAGGAAGGAAAGAATAGGATTCACAAGTTACAACCCATTTGTTATAACTTACATAGTTACACAGGTGACACAA